>NC_056729.1:706506270-706808770 GCF_019279795.1 Protopterus annectens
GCATAATTTTGGAAAGGTGCTAGAATAAAATGCTGTGTTACCACCATGCATTTCATTGGCAAGTCTTGAATCCAGGACCCTATGCATTACAGTCAGAGTAACATACCACTATACCAAATCAGTAATCCCCTAAAAAATAGGAAGACTGAAACTTAATGGCTATCATGTAGTGACTTCAGTTCTCACTTCTCACCATAGCTCTCAACCTTTAGAACAAAAAAACTGGGCAAAGTAAATAATGGGGGGATACAAATTCAGTTCTCATTTCTCACTCACCATAGCTCTCAACTCTTAGCACAAAAAACCTGGACAGACAACAAATCCAATAATGGGAAATACAAAGTCTGTTCACTTCTCATCATAGGCTTAGCTCTCAACTCTTAGCACAAATAAATCAAGACAAAGCTCAGAAATAGTGGTGGCTAGGCTCTTTTTACCTTGTACCAAAGGTACAGGGTTTGAGCCTGAAACACATACACACACACACACACACACACACACACACACACACACACACACACACACATTCCCCCGACAATAATCTGAGTGCTGCACTGCTCTTGATAAATCCAAACCGCTGCTGTAAATCCAAAATGCTGCATTCTCCAGCCCGCTGTAAATCCAAAATGAGTGCTGATACATCAAAACTGCTGCTATTTCCTGCTTGCAAATGAGTGCTGCTGTTTTTTGCTCACATTTGCAGCTGGAAATGATGACAGGAGCTCAATTCTGACTGGCTGATAACCCTGATGGAGCTGACGTCATTGTGCATGTGATGATGTCAGTTTTGACAGCCCGATATTTTAAATAATCAAGAAACCAAAAGAAAAAAATTGGAAATGAAGGGGTGCCACTCTGAAATTGTGGCACCCCTTCATTTGGACCACACAAACTGAGTAATTTGGTATGGTTGAGAGGTATTAAGATGGTACAAACTTGGATAAATTAAGACCAGCCAACCTGCTTTCTTGGTTGAGAGGTATGGAGATGGTGCAAACTTGGATAAATTAAGACCACCCAACCTACGTTCTTAAGGGGCTTAGCCTCTCTGATAGTACTAAAACCTGGAGGGAGTAGTTCAGAATCTTTAATGCTGCACTTAAGCCAGGTTTCTGTGATGGCAAGAATATCGGGGATATTCTGTGATATCCAAGCATGAAGTTTTGTAATTTTGTTACAAATCCCAAGGAGGTTAATAGTGATGATATTTAATTTTTTGGTAGACCAGTGAGAGAATGATTGGATGGGGAGTTTGATGTACTGGTTTTATTAGCATGGATAGTTAGCTGTTTAACGGTAGGGCACTACAATTGGGTAGCAGTATTATGTGAGGTGTTTGCTAAATGAGGGTTAGCCAAGTTTCAGTTTTGTAGGCCTGGTTATTTATTGTTTAGCTGAGTTAGTGGGTTTATGCGGTCTGGGTTGGGGTGGATGTCACCACATTGAGGCAGCTTTGAGAGATCATATTAATATAGAGGGGACTTGTAAGGGGTCTATATTACCAGATCGAACATTTAGGTTGTTGAATACCTAAACATCGAACTGGCAATATCGAAAGCCCAAAAAAGCAAACAGTCACTGTCACACCGGGAAGGAATTCCCTTAGGCATTATGCAGATTTTGCCCTTTTGTCAAATGTAGAGTGATGTCAGAGTTGGTATATTTAGTTAGGGGGGGTATTTGTGTTTAAAAGTTTTTTTCTTTCTTTTTTTTTACTGCCAAGGGATTTTTTTCCCTGTGTGGCTTTTGATATTACCAGTTCGATGTTTAGGTATTCAACAATATAAACATTTGATCTGGTAATATAGACCCACTTGTAAGAGTTTTATTATTTTGAGTAGAGGGGTAGTAGTGAAGCATTTATGCTTAAAAAGGGCAAGGTATTAGGTTAAAAAGGCAGGGAGATCTAGTCATATACCTATACTTTCAGGGTGTATATTGGAACATCGAACACACAGAATGTCGAATCGCACAACATCGAACACTAAACCTCGAACACAAACAATGCCGAATGCTCATAATTCTGAAAACGTAAACCCCGGACTTCCATAGTTGGCCCATGCAAAGTTCAACACCCTGACATCACTGGGAAAGGTGAAGAACGTCTGCTGTGAATCACTGTGCAATAGTAGGGTAAGAAAGACACATAACATCGGAGTGATACATGTGAATGTATTACCTCCACTGTGGTGCAATCTCGGAGTTGGTATATATAAGTACGGGGGTGTGGGGGGTTAAAGCTCCCCACATAAGAAATAGGTTGCAGATTGTGTGTTCTAGTAGTTAATAGTTTGTAGATTGACTGACTGGGAACATAGCTGTGTAGAATGTTTTTTAGTGTGGGACAGGCAGATGGATGGTGGATAATTGTATAGGTGGTAAGAAACTGTGTATATTTTAGTTGATGAGGCAGTTCTAACCAGTTTAGGATTTTAGTACTATACAGCGGTTGGTTCTGAAAGGGATATTTGCTGCAAATTTAGCAACTTTGTTATACCATTGTTCAAGTCTTAATTTTTGCAAATCCTGGAGGTTAGTAAGGATGAGACCACCATAAAGAAGACTGGGGAGGAGGTAAGTAGTGGCAAGTGTAGTTTTAGAATGTAGAATGTCGAATCACACAACATGGAACACTAATTTGAATGTATTACCTCCACTGTGGTGCAATCTCAGAGTTGGTATATTTAAGTAGGGGGTGTGGGGGGGGCACAGTCCCCCATGTTGGGGGGTGTGGGGGGTGAAGCCCCTCACATAAGAAATAGGTTGTAGATTGTGTATTCTAGTGGTTAATAGGTTGTAGATTGTGTGTTTTAGTAGTTAATAATGTAAATATTTTGTTGTTTTTTGATAGTGTGTATGTAGTTTGGTTATTGTGGGGTAGTATACTGGTTTTGTTTTTCATATTTACTTTTTGCTGTGCAGAGTAGAGTACTCAATGTTTAGGTTTGTAGGGTAGTTATATTAGGTGGCTGGGTTGTTTTTTGACAGTTTAAGAGGCATGGTGTTTGGTGTGTCACGGTTAGGTGAGTGGCTGGCCAAGTGTTTTTGCTTGTGTCTTCTGTTTTCGGAAT
This sequence comes from Protopterus annectens, assembly GCF_019279795.1. Taxonomy (NCBI): domain Eukaryota; kingdom Metazoa; phylum Chordata; order Ceratodontiformes; family Protopteridae; genus Protopterus; species Protopterus annectens. Next base: position 706,509,342 of record NC_056729.1, read on the forward strand.
TCTGCGTTTTTGGGGTTATGTGGGTTCAATGTTCTGTGTTCAACGTATGCTTTGATATTTTCGTCATTCGATGTTCTGATATAGACCCATGCTTTCATAGTAAACTGAGTAAATTGCAGTAAGAAAGGTGTCTAGAGGTGAAAGTATACAGTGATGGTTTGTTAGGATGTTAGAAGCAGTAGACATTGACAATTTTAGGAGAAACATGTTTGAAATGATGACGGAAGGAGAAGTGATGTGAATGAAGAGAACTGAGTGTAGAAGCAATAGCTATATTTTGAATTAGGTTGTTCTAATTATCTAGTAATGTGAAAGGAAATGGAAGAGTACCAATGATATTTGAAGTCAGTTTGAGGCATAAGAAGCAGAATGTAAGTAAGGACACTGATAATTAAAGTTAGTTATGTGTAATGGTATGAAGAACATATGAAACAATGTAAAGTGTCTACAGGTGAGAGTAGTGTGAACCTGCTGCTGGTTATTGCTGAGGTGAGTGGTATGTTTATTTATTTATTGCATTTAATTACCAGGAAAGTACAAGTGGATAGAAGCCCATTTTCAACAGAGGCCCAGGGATAAAAGCTTCAAATGAATACAAAACATTTTAGGAAGAATAATTTTACAATCTTCAAAAATAAAACAAAAACATCTGCAGTTTAAATAATTATAACAAATTAGACATAGTATAAAAACATTGGTTAAGAAAATGCCGTGGTGGTACGGCGGTAGCGTTGTTGCCTCACAGCAAGAGGTTCTCCCGTTCGATTTTTGGCATGGCTTGGGAGTGCCTTCTGTGCGGAGTCTGCATGTCCTCCCTATGGTTGGGTAGTGTTCGAAAGACATGCGTGCATAAATGAGCGTGCCTTCGTTGAAGGTTGGATGTTGAGCTGGCACCTCAGCGTTTCGTAAAAATCTACTGCCAATCATTAGCGGATCGGAGTTCCGCTGTGGTGACCCCTTACTGGGAAAAAGCCAAAAGACAAACATAAACAATATAAACATTGGTTAAGAATTGATACATGGTATATGACAGAGTCTGCAAACTGTTATGTAACATGTACTGATTGTATGATTTTTCTGTATGTTTTGTTTGGAGCTTTTCTCCCCGGGCCTCCAATGAAAATGGACATGTAGCCAGTCGGACTATCCCAGTCAACAAATGTAAAATAAATAAATAAATAACTAAATAAAATGTAATATTTAGAGAAATTTTATACGGGCTGTAGAGAAATTAAAGGTAAGTTAGTCTAATGCATACAGGAATTGCAATATAAAGTGAGGGAAAAACAGGCTTATGGTATATTCAGAGAGAACATCAGGAAAGAGAAGTTGATGCAAGTAAGGAAGGAACAGGTACTTGTTTATATTTAGGAATGTAGTTTATCCTGGCTTTGAACAAGAACAGAATCAGATTTTAGCTAGGAAGCCTTTCAGAGTAGTTTTGAAAGATGGAAGGGAGGGTATTGACCTGACGGATAGAGGTAAGGAGTTCCAGGCCTTAGCAACCTTTTATGAGTACAGACAATGCCCAGCAGACTTGTTAGGTTTGAAGACATCTAGGAGTTTTTGGTCACTGGGTCACAATGACTGACTGGAGCATAGCTGTGTAGAATGTTTTTTAGTGTGGGACAGGCAGATGGATGGTGGATAATTTTATAGGTGGTAAGAAGCTGTGTATATGTTAGTTGATGAGGCAGTTCTAACCAGTTTAGGATTTTAGTATTATACTGTGGTTTGTTCTGAAAGGGTTATTTGCTGCAAATTTAGTAACTTTGTTATACCATTGTTCAAGTCTTAATTTTTGTAAATCCTGGAGGTTAGTAAGGATGGCACAACCATAAAGAAGAGTGGGGAGGAGATAAGTAGTGGCAAATGTAGTTTTAGTTGCATCAGTGGGAAAGTATTTGGCTCTGTAAAGCATCCCTAGGTTTGATGAGTTTATCTTATGCAATTTTTCATATGTAGGTCGAAAGTATGATTATCATTCACTATCACCCCCTGATAATTTGCTGTGAGAAATGACTTCAGTAGTTGCACTATCTAGAGGGAGGACTTCAAATTGCGTTGTTTTCATGAAAGATGGATTTGCAGAAAAAAAAGTAGTAGTTAGGTCTCTTTTTTGGGTTGAGCATGAGTTGTGAGTTACAAAGCCATGTTTCTGTGGCAATTAAAGCTTCCTAAGTAATTTTTTGTAGGTGTGCCATGTTGTCAGATGTGCAAATGAGAGTGGAATCATCTGCATCTTGTAGTAGGGTGGCCTGTTTTTTGGATGTATAGAAGGTGTTGGTGAAAATGTTAAAAAGGTATGGACCATGGATAGAGCTTTGTGGTACACCAGTGGTGAGTGGGAGGTAGGGAGAGAGCATGGAGTACCATTTTACTGACTAATACCTACTGGACAGATAGCTTTTGAACCTCAGAAGGTTGGGCTGAGAGAGACCTAGTGAGGAAATTTGAAAGGTTCTGATTATGGAAATAAGGGTAAAACTTGGCTAGGCTTGTAAGCACCCTAAGGTCAATAGCCTAGTAACAGCCTTTGATCCTATGATCCTATGAAGAAGAAGTTTGTTGCGACAAACTGCATTGAAGGCTTTAGACAAGTCTAAAATTAAGTAAGAGACTAGTTTGCCATTATCTTTAGCTTTACTGACAGTTAGAAGGGCAGTGCTAGTACTATGGGAAGGATGGAAGCCATGTTGTGTACGGGATAGGGGTTATTCCTGCAGGACATAGTCTGGCAACTGTTTCTGAACACATATTTGGAAAGGGGAGATACGATTGCTATAGGTCTAAAGTTATTAATGTTTGTTGAATTTTCTCCTGTGTGCAGAGGGATAATATATGACTTTTCCATAGAGAGGGAACATGGGAGTCCTGAACTGACCTATTTATAAGGATTGAGACTTGATAGGCAATGCTATTGGCTGCTATTTTTAGGTACTCACTTGGAAGGTCATCAGCTGAAGAGGATCATGGTTTAAGTTTGTTTAAGAATAGTTTTATACAGGATGTGGGCTCAGGTTTGAAGGTGAAAGTGGATGTTGTGATATATGGCTGATGGGGAGGGCTAGGATTAGATGTTGAGGAATCCTTGGTTAGAAATGCTATACTAACTATAAAATCAGAGTTGAACTGTACTTCAGTTTCAAGTGATGAGTTATCAGGAGAGAGGTTTGAGTTGAATTTTTGGCCTGGATGTAAGCTTTCTTTAATGATGTCCAACACTTTTAGGGTTGTATTTAGTATTATTCTGAAAGTTATTATAGTATAGTTTTTTTGTCTACATGTATTTGTTTTTAGTGTGATTGCAAAGCATTCTGTTGATTTCAAGATATTGAGGTGTTTTATATTCTTTACCATTCTTTTTCTGCTTTTTTTCTTCTCTATCCTGCATTAGCATTCTACTGTTTTTGGAGTTGTTGCTGGTGGCAGGAGTGAGGTCTCCTCAGGGCCGGTGCTAGCACTTTGGGGGTCCTCAGCAAGTTTCAAGCTGGGGACACTACCCAGGAGAATATAAAATGTGACCACATTGCCGTCACATCCCCTTCTCTGCCAAGCTCATCCAGCACCATTTAAAGATCACTGCAGGGGTGATCATTAAATGCCTTTAAGTGTTTATGCCTTCTTAATTCTCATGATCACCTTCTTTTCCCTTTACCATGGTTAAAATCTTTACTTCTTCCTTACCCTTGTCCCAAGCTTCCCCTGGATGTTCTTCTACTCCATCTATGGCACAAGCTAATCAGTCATTATGCTCTAAAGCCATCACTGGAATGCACCCTGCTGCATGGGTAGGGAAATGTCAATGAGGTTCAGTAAATTTATTGTTTCATCATCATCAGCCCCCTTTTTCACATTTTCTACATGTGGTCTGCGTGTCATGTTAACTGTTGCCATTTCTCTCAATTCAGTGTCATACTCCTGCTATCTTCGACACTTATGCAGGGCTGTCACAGATCTTCAGTCACACAATCCATCCACCTCTTCGCTGGATGCCCTTGTTTCCTCTTACCTTCTTCCTACCTGTCGCAAATATTTTTCACCACACTGTCTTCTGCTTTTCTGCGCATATGCCTGGAACACAGTAATCTGTTCTCTTTGATATTTTCTGCAACTGGAATTACTTTGGCTTCTGCTCATGTGTCCACATTTATTTGTCTGTCCCACAGTGTGCATCCTACCACCCTTCTTCTTGGGGCACTAGAGCCCTGAGTAATTCCTTGAAATGTACTTTCTCTCCAGTCAACTACCAGGTCTTCAGCCTGCTCTCTGTTGACCTTAGAGCCTTCTCTGACCACTACTTGCAGTTGATTGTGGCAACCAGTGGTTTATGCTGTGGGCAGACTGTTTCACTGGGAATGGCTTTGCAATCACTGATTATAGCCCAGTGCCTTTTTCTTATTAGGAGAAGGTCTACCTGAGTTGTATGTTGGCCACTCTTGTATATGATCTTGTGACTGTCCCTCTTTCTGAACCATGTGTTGGCTACTATCAAGCCATTTTCCAGACATTAGCTTAGAATAGCATCTTCTTCATTATTCCTGTTTCCCCACTCATGTGGATCCAGGCAGTTCTCATATCCTGTTCTGCCTGTCCCTATATGTGCATTCAAGTCACCCATTATCAACACCAGTTCATGCTGGACTGCTTTATCCAGTAAGTCATGAACCACTTTCTGAATGTACTCTTCTCTTCACTATCAGAACCCTGCTGTGGGGCATTGGCTGAGATCATGAATACTGTCCTGTTATTATGCTGAAGTCTCATTGCCATGAATCTGTCACTAATTCTGATGATATCCCTTCTGCCTTCTGAAACCTCCCTCTCACCACAATTCCAGTGCCATTTGTAGCCAGTCATCCTCCTGAGTAGCAGACTCTAGATTTGAAGCCATGTAGCTTTGCTGCACTGCCCTTCCATACATAGAATGTTCAACCTCCTTCATACCATTGCGTTATCTGCTTCCAAGCTCCATTCTGTCAGTGGAATTACACTGTTTGTAATTCTTAGTTCATGTTTGGCAGGTTTATTGGTTTTATGCCCTGCTTTTGCTCAACAGAGCTATCCTAGGTAATCCAGGCTGGGCAACTGGACACTGGCCAGCCAGTAGCTTATTGACCCAGGGCTGTTGGGCTTTATGGTGGTCACACACTGGTCAGCAGGGGCACATACACCCCTCCTTCCATTAGCATGGGGTCCCTAGTGTAGGTTGCAGTAGTCTGGGTCCTCAACTCATTTATCACTAGCAAATACCCATGCCCATTTGGTTCATAGGTTCACAGGTGTTTACTAGGCTAATGACCACAAGGACCTTTTTAAGCCTAGCCATGCATCCCAAGTCTCTAACATATGTCTCTAGGTGATTCAGGTGTGTTGACATTAGTCAACATGACTGAATCACCTGGGGCCATATTTTAAGGCTAGCCCTGCCACAGCAAGCATGCTGTGAGCATTTTACTTCCCTAGAAACGTCTATAGCCGATAGTATTGCACAGACCTGATAACGTTTTTCCCTGGTATGTGGTGTCTCCCTCTTTTTTACTATATTTCCTTGGTATTTATTTGATGTTTGTTGTTTTGTCCCTTTCTATTCATGTTATTATTTTATACAGTGTCCACCACATCTATTGCTGGGGTGAGGCAGCAGTCAGCTCATCTTCTACCTTCCCAGCCATCTACTACTGGTTGTCCAATTACCTCCAGGCCTATCTGTCTGCAGGATGATAATGTTATGATAAGGTTACAGAGGCATGGGAGAAAGAGATATTGAACAGATAACTTTGATTTAGCCTTCATAGTGAAAAAGTAGGTTACTCCATCCTGGAAGGGAGGGCAGAATGGGGAAAACACAGAACAGATAACAGTACTGAGACAGATGAGGTTCAGAGGGAACTGGCTGCCAATAAGTAGAACAAAGCACAAAGACCTGATTGGATACCACCCATAGAAATCTGACTATGGTGCCTACAGACCCCTGATGGAGCCCTTCAGCAGATCAGTGGCTAGTGCAGAACTGTGTGAGTACTGGCAAATAGAAAATATGGTACTCTTGTAGAAAAGGTGAACAAGGAATACTTGGTGTGATGCAAACCTAATAGTTTAACAAGAGCGGCAGGAAAAGTCATGGATACTTATAGGGAAGGCTGGTGGCATTTCTATAGCAACAATCTCAAAGACAATAGTCAGCTTGGATTTACAGCCAGAAGGAAAGATCAATCAACTACACCATACAATAAAGGAACCAAAGTTCGAATAAAATCACAGACTAGTATTCCAACACTAAATGTTTAATAAAACAGACACTCTGACGTCTCAGCTATACAAGCCTTCAAGGATTACAAATCACAACCTGCCTAAATACATCCTTCAATTGCACAATTATGTCTAACAACATAATGAAATAATTAAATTAAATTAAATTAAATTGACAATACTAAATAAACATCTCCAGTTCACTTCACTGTTTAACCCATTAGGAGATAATGCGTTGAATTTTAAAATATAAGTTGACTCCTTTACCAACAGTTTACTTGTTAAATCATTCTCATCATTGTATATTTTAAGTTGTTCTAAAATAGTGCCCCTAAGGCCCTCACTATTAACATCATGTATTTATTAAGATGTGTAGCTATAGCACTTTCCTTTTTATTTATAACTATATCTCTGACATGTTCTAGTAGTCTTATTTTAAAAGGTCTTTCGGTTTCACTTATATAAAATTTTAGTTGGAATACTAGTTGGTGTTTTTATTCAAACTTTGGTTCCTTTATTGTGTGGTGTAGCTGGTTTTATCATGTGGACATGGCTAGTGACCCCAACACAGACCTGCCACATTTATTTTGTGAGTGTAATGGAGAAGGAAATCAGAAATCTTTGGACAGTTTTTTTTCAGTTGGGTGAGCATTGCAATGTGTCTAGTAATGTTTCCAGTATACCTAATGGACAAGTTACTGTGCCTGATTTGAATGATGCTGTAAATGAGCCAAATGTTTGGAAGAAATTGGAGGCAGATCATAATAAAAGGTGTAACAACTTATTATCAGCAGTTGGTGGAAAATTTACCTCTATGTTGTCTACTGAACATAAATCCTTGTGTGATGAGCTTGAAAACTTTTATTCAAATTAACATCTGTATTTTTGAACATCCAAAGCTTGCAGAGATACATTGAGTTGGATGTTTCTCCCTGGGGTCTGCGAGCTTACTAGGATCCTTGCTTGCCATTTGATTTACAGAATACAACCAATAAAGCTTTTCATCAGCAGTGGGTGGTTGCCGCTCACAAATGCACAGAGGGAGAGAGACAGGTTAAAACAGAATGAGCTGAGGGAACAAATCAAGAAAACTTGTTCTTTTCTTAACTCAAATTTGAGTTCTGATACTCTTGGATACATTTTTGTGTGACATTAATAATAAATTGAAAACTTATGAGGAAGATATTATAGATAGAAAGAAAGGCAAATTGATGCTGACCTCCAAGATTATGATAGGGGAAGAGCCTTTTTATCTCGAGCCAACCAGAAGAGAATTGTGAGAAGTGTTCACTTTCAGGATAGTGAACGAGAAGATAGTTGGAAATCTAATACTTCATTTTCTAACTTGGAAGGTGCCAGTTCATCAGGGGAAATCATTTATGAACAGAATGAAGATTTTCCACGTTTACCGAATGTACAACAGAAAGAGCAATTTGAACGGACTTTTTGGAGAAACCGATATGGCTCAAGAGGAGGTCTCCAGGGAGGAAAACGTCCAAGAGAAACATATCATGAATGAACAAGAGATGGACAGCAACAACAGTATTTTAAAAAAGGTAAATGGTGATGTGCCGTTTACAAATGACTTTGAGAGTTATGTTGTTAACCTGTCTGGTTATGACTTGAATGATGCAGAATATGTTGTGTTAAACTGTGATCTTAAATTTGTACCTGCGGTAATACCTAGATTACATGAGATTAAAATTGATCTATTTAGATTCATTAGAAAACTGCATTTTAAATGTCTTTTTGAAAATACAGTTTTTTTTTTGAAAATACAGATCTTGCTGTTAAACCAGTTATAGATTGTAGTATGAGTTCTAATTAATCCCAAAATGATAGTTTATATTTGTGCTATTCTGACATGGAAGTGAATGCATATGCATTGTTTGATACAAGTAAAATAACATATGAGTGATTTTCTTCCGCCCTTCTTACATGAAGGGATTCAACACTTTTATACCATGTTACAGTTTGCAATAGAAAAAAAGTTTATGGAATTTTGAAATGGTGAGTTTAATCTAACAAAAAAAGAAAGGAAAACATTAAGAGGGTTGAGTGCTAGACATCATATTATTTTTAAGCCTGCCGATAAAGGTAACAAGTTAGTCATTATGAGTTATGACCAATATGTAAATATGTGCAATAAGCACTTGGAGGATGAAAGTACATATGGAAGAGTAGAGATGACTATATACACAGAAGTGGTTGAAAAATATGTGAACTTAATGGAAAAAGGTGGAAGACTGGAATATTTTTCTGATAAAGATGTGAAAAAAAAGTTTGGAGTATCAGGATGTAAAATGGCCTACTTTTATTGTCTTCCTAAGATCCACAAATCAGTTAATACCCCCCCCCCCCGGTCACCCCATTGTGTCAGGGAGGGAATATCTTTTGTATAAGACAGGTCAATTTTTACATTTCTACCTGTTGCCCAAAGTTCACCTTCTACCTGCTTATATCCAGGATGTATTTGATTTTTTGAATAAAATTAAAACAGTACAATTGCGACAAACTATGTACTGGATAACATTAGACGTAAAAAGTCTTTACACGAACATTAGTCATCAGTTTGGATTGGAAGCTGTTAGATTTTGGGGGGCGGGGGTCTAGACTTATTGGATTTTTGTCTCAAAAATAATTTTTTGTCTTTGGGTGGAATTTAGACAAAAAAAAAGGAAAAGCAATGGGGCATCTTTTGCCCCCTCATACGCCAACCTAAGTATGGGTCTGTTTGAAAGTGAGTATGTTTATAGAAGTGAATTTTTTCATAAACATCATTTCATATTACAGATTCATAGATGATTTGATTTTTTTTGTGTAAGGGTGGTAAAAATGAAATAGAAGGGTTCATCAGCATGTTGGGAAACAGATTTGGACTTGAATTTGATGAACTGAAGGTGGGCAAACGTGTCCCTTTTCTTGATGTATTCCTGCATGGTAGTGATAATAAGCATTTACACCAGAGTTCATAGGAAATAAAAAAAAATGGGAGTACAGTTTGTATGGGCTGAAAGTTGTAATTCTCCCTATACTATTAGCTCTATACCTTTTGGATAATAAGAGCATTTACACCAGAGTTCATAGGAAATAAAAAAAAAAAATGGGAGTACAGTTTGTATGGGCTGAAAGTTGTCATTCTCCCTATACTATTAGCTCTATACCTTTTGGAGAATTTATATGTATATATAGATTCTGTAATAATGAAATTAACTACAAGAGAGAAATGAGTAATACTGTAAACATGTTCAAAAGGAGAGGTTTTGATCAGGAAATTTTGGAAAGGTTTTGGGAAAAAAAATTAAAAGAATATATTTTCAACACAAGGAAAAAAAAATTAAAAGAATATATTTTCAAGACAACAAAAACAGTTAGGAGGAAGACCATATCTAAACAAATAGACTTGCCAAAAATTATATATATATTTACCAAAACATTTAGTAGTTTCAGCACTATAATCAAAAAAATGTTGGATTGTTATTGGCCATATGTTGTAGGTCTAAATGATACATTTGTGGAAAAATTAGGGGAAAGATCAATCAAACCTGATTGTGTTCTCTGTATTATATATGAATATGAAAGGGGATTATCAGTCGACATGGACAATCAAGATGTCAGCAAGGTCTTTCACTTAGTTAAGCACAAAAAGTTGAAAAGAAAGCAAAGAAAAATCAGACTTCGTGGATATATCCACCAAAATCATTACCAAATAAATACATGGCCCGCTTAGACCATACTAAAGAAATTTAATAGCTGGTTTAGTTTTCATGCGACTGGGAAAACCACAACACTTCATCAGAATAAATGAGTGCTACACTTCATCCATTTAAATATCAGCTGCTTTTTATTTTGCCTGTGCCTGAACTTCCTTCTACGAACTGTCAAAAGACAACCAACTGGTTGAGAGGGTTAAACCACTTTGGAGGCAGTGATGCTCAGTTTACTATACTGAGACTGCTGTCAGGCAACCTCTTCACGTTACATACTGATGAATGGAAGTTTTTTTTTTCTTTCCTCAAATACCCTAAGCACCTTAAATTCCAAGGACCAATCAGGTTCTTGCTTCATTGCTTCCCTGTTAAAAAAAGACACTGAAGTGGACCTGATTAATGGCAACTTACAGACAATAACAAAAAATGGAAAAAACATTTGCAATCATGTGTTGACAACTTGCAGATGTCAGCAAGGTGCAGAGGAATGAACAGAGGAGGAGAAGGAGATACCCATGACTGCTGCTTGAGGGCCCTCATTTGTGGGTAGATGATTGTGACTCCCTGTGGCCGCTGGTCCCACGGTTGCCTAACACCAGCTATGGGTCTTTTGTTGATAGGTTAGAATTAGGATAGGGAGGGGTAAGACCAGTATAAAGGAAGTGATGTCAGATGTAAGTAGAAATGGAGGTAGGGTGGGGAGAAAAGCAAAGCAGACTATAGCTAGGTGGCATCAAACCAGTTAATTTATGAAAAGAATTGGTCAGGAACAGAAAAAGGCAAATAAAATGTCTTACTAGACTAAGATACAGCAACAGCAGTAGCAGTGTTGGAAGCTAACAGGAAAAAGATGGATAATATTAACACAGAAAATAGGAAAGACAGTATCAGCAGGATATAGAACAGGACAGTGTAGCAAATAACAGTATGAGGATACCAAAGGAGATAGAATATGACCAACCAAGATAGGAAAAAGTAGACATTGAGTGAGGAGTGAGAGAACAGGGGACAGACAGAAGGGAAATAAACAATAGTATGTCACTGTGCCTTATAAATGAGATACAGACAGGAGAGTGACTAGGGTACAGCTGTAGAGAAATAAATTGGCTCCAGTAAGAAGGGAACAAAATATGGAAAGCATTCCTAAGACTCCTTGGTATTCATGCAATGAGCTGAGAAGAGGCATCTGCACTCACGATAAGAGAGTAGATAACAACAACAGTGACATTTCTCCTAAACTAATCCAGGGTGTACCAGACTAGACACTTCCTTACTTAAGGCACTTCTTTGGGACCTTAATCTCTCAATTAAATGCCATCTACACAGAATAACTGAATGTCCTAACCCTGCTTTTCAGTCTTGTCTGATGTCATCAGTAACAATCTGCACAGGGGGGTTAGGGGCAGCTTGAGCCTATCATTGTTGTCTTAGTGAAATATATCAGAGAAAGTTTAGTTTGCAGGTTAGGAAAACTGCAGAAAAAAATCCCTCTAAACCATAGGCATTGAACAATGTAGGTTTAATAGATGATTTGATATGGTTGAGGAATATTTAAAGGTCAATAGTATGACAAAGAGGGGCGAGAGTCACTTTTTACCCAACAGCAAAGATCCAAGCAAATAGCTGAAGTACAACTGCTGGGTGACTCATCTTAAAAAACACACTTTAGGAGCTCACGCTGAAGTAAAAGTTTCATCAAATTCATTAATAATGCATGCAGCCATGCAAGTTTAGCTGATGAGCTGTGTCTCATCAATACCACAATAAGGACCCATGGGAAAATTGTATCGAACTGACTCACAGCTGCAGCAGTGGATGGACAGTTAAACATTGAATGAATGTGAGCCTCCAGGTTAATCTGAATGCAAATGTGTGTACTATTGGTAGTGCTTGTTGGTACACTATTGCTGGGAGTCAAGGATGTATGAATGCAGGGAAATGTGTTATGGACTAAAGCAGAAGAGGTCTGTTGAAGGCTGGAGGAATGAGATAATAGAAGGCCGCAGAAGTACTCGCATAAGAGACACAAGACTGCAAATGGAGATGGTGACAAATCCAGGGACACAGAAGACAATGGAAAAGTGTGTGTGTGTGTGTGTGTGTGTGTGTGTGTGTGTGTGTGTGTGTGTGTGTGTGTGTGTGTGTGTGTGTGGGGGGGGGGGGGTATGATACATACAGGCAGATATCAAAGTGAATCACTTGAAATGAAAATATGTGAAAAGCATACAGAGTACATGTGGTACACAAAAGTAACAAGATATACCTACTGAAAACACTTAACACAACAGCAGAGTTTCATCACTAAAGTTGTACTACAATGTTAATGTATGTCGTGAGCAAAAGGACACCTTACAGTCCTGTGGGGAATTTGAACCTTGTACTCTCTTCACTAATAATCTACTTCATTTACAAGATGAGCCACTGAAGGAGATGTAGCAAAAATGTCATTGAGAAACATAGTAGGTGATTACTCACATATGCAGAACAGAAGCAGAGAAAAAGACATGCCTCAAGGGATTTAAACACATTAGCTGCTTTAATAGGTTCATAGGAAAGTACTAGGCTATCTGCCCAAGGACATTTTTAAGCCTAGCCAGAACATGTTGGCTTTTGCTACCCCCTTAGATTAATTCCCTGTGCCTCTGTCCAGCAGAGCCATTAGTTCCCTGTGCCTCTATCCAGCAGAGCCACTGCAGTGATCCCTGGGGTAAATTTTTTGTCTCCCATCCACCCGTCAAGGTTTCTCTTGTAGAGTTTTAGTGAGGGGCTCTGCCTGATGTATATTGGAATCCTGCTCCAAAGCATGGGGAGTCTCTGGGACAGGAATCTATACCTCCAGCACGTCCTATTTATCATTGTGATGAGGTTTATATCTCCAGAGTGTGTGGCTCTCCAGGATTTGTTTTTTTTTTTTTTGGGGTGGTGCATGTCCATCAATTCAGGTTTGGACATGGCCTTGTATGTCAGGCAGAGATCACCTATGAGTAAGCGGTATGCAACCGAGTACAGCTGGAGTTTCTTGAGTCGGGCTGCATAGGGCATCTGTCTGAGGCCAGTAGTCCTCTTGGTGAGGCACTTTTGCAGTCTTTCCAGCTGTTGCAGATGTCTTGTAAGGTACATCCCAAACGGGGAATTGTATTCTATGATGGGTCTAATGAGTGATGAGTAGAGAGGTGCAATAACCTCTTTTGTTCTAGATGTGAACCCTTTTGTGATTAGATGGGCCACATAGAAGGATTTTCCACCTTGGCAATATGATTATCAAAGGAGAGATTACTATCTACTTGGGTCCCCAGATCCCTTATTACATTTTCTGTATTTAGGGGACTACCACATATGTGGTAGTTCATGGGTACTTTGTTTATTCCAAATGGGATGACTATGCACTTTTTGGCATTTAGCTTGAGGCCATGATTTTGACACCAGATATCCGTCTCAGTGAGACCCTTTTGGAGGGTGTCTGTATCAACCGGAGAAACAATTATGGCCCCTACTTTGCAGTTGTCTGTGAACTTGGTCAGCCATAGCCCTCCTGTGCTTGCCTGTACCTCTGAGAAGTATATACTGAACAGGAGGGGTCCTAGGACTGAGTCCTGGGGGACACCACTTGTAACTGGTTTAGAGTCAGACCTAAAGCTTGCAACTCTCACTGTGTGGGTTCTATCTGTGAGCCAGTTGGCAACCCATCTCATGATGTAAGGGGTTATGTTCAAGCTGGTGACCTTGTCTATAATACCAGAATGGAGAATGGTGTTGAAAGCCTTTGTGAGGTCTAGGTAGGCTGTGTGGACCTCCTTTCCCTCGTCTAATGCCTTGGTAACTTTCTCAAAGAAGTCCACCAGGTTTAGGAGGCATTATCTGCCCTTAACAAAGCCAAACTGCTAATGAGTTCCATGATGATGCACTCCGTAGCCTTACAGACCAGGCTAGTCAGGCTTATAGGGCGATAGTTCCCAGGGTCCATTGTGGCTCCACCTTTGTGGAACGGGATAACTTGCTGCGTGCCACTCTGTGGGTATGTAGCCTGTAGAGAGGCTGAGTTTGAACAGTGTGTTAAGGTGAGGGGTTAATTAATTTTTGAGCTCTTGTAAGACACAGCCTGGGACACCGTCTGGTCCCATTGAAGCTGTGTTTTTGACTTTGGCTAGGGCTGTTTTAACCTGTGTAACAATGATTGATGGGGCCCTACATTCTTCTGGTATGGTTATGGGTCCTTTAGGGGGTGAGAGGGGGTGAAGTTTGCACTAAACCTTTCTGCTAAAATGTTGGCAATATCAGTCGGTTCAGTGTATTTTGTGCCATTCTGCACTAACTCAGAGCAGATCTGAGAGTTCCCACTTAGGTTCTTGCCATAGCTAAAGAATGCTTTGTGGTTACCTTTGAAGTCCTTGGTAATTTTGTTTTCAAAGCTAGCCTTGGATGATTTAATGAGGGATCATAGTTTCTTGCTGATACTGATCAGGGATGTCTTTCCTTATATGATACTTAAATTAGCACTTAATTTACAATGAAGGAGGAATATTCACTGAAGGAGGGGTAAGGCTTCTCTCATTAAAAAAAATAGCAGATAGTTGTCACATGTTTAAAGAATGGAAGCAGAAAAACATACAACCCTGAGGGGATTTTAACCTTCCAGTCTCTGTAATGACTCTCTGCAAATCAGCTGATAAACAATCTGACACACTGAAGCACTCAGATGAAAGGCATGCACTTTACCCTGTTTTGTATTTGCCAACTGCTGTGCAATGTCAGCTAAATTTCACAACTGATGGTAGAGGTTACCACTTTATGTAGGACATGCCATTGATTGGACTTCATTATTGCTATACAGTGAGCAGTGCCATTTCGTATAAGTTGTACATGAATATCAGTAGTGCTCATCATGACCAGTCACACAGTAGCACAGCAAAAAGGTAAGTGATTTAGAAACCCTGTGTAGGCATTTGTGTGGTGAGTGTATCTACTTTTGAGCAGACTAATGGATGGAAATGAGAATATAGAAAAGAGGCAAAAGGAGGAAGCAAGCAGTAGGTAAAACAGAAAGTAAGCAACTAAGAGATGAGCAGGATGGAGGTGAGGTAGGAGGAAAGTGCTCTTTTTGTGGACCGGTTCCCAATTGTTTTTGTAATGAAGGGAAGAGATAATTGGGAAAGGGAGTAATGTAAGTAAGATGAAGGTAAGTTGTTTTACATTTGCTTATTATCACCACATACATTTGTTATGTATGTTAAACATAAACATTTCATTAACTCCGGTTTAAATAAGAATAGTTGTTTGTAAGGATTCCCACAACATAGTAGTGGTTTTGTATGTGAACAGACAAGATCGTCAGAATTTTATATGAATACAGCAGACGATTTATAACACTTCATGAATTAATGTTTGGTGGTTTAAAACTGTTTTTGAACATACAACATTAAGTTTACAAGTAATCGAGCATTTTATTAACCATATTATGCCCAATTATTGGTTATCATTCATTTAATAGTAGATACCATTCATAGTAGTTTTATAGGTTGCCAATCTAATTACTGACAATGTGTATTACATTATTAGAAGGAACTGACGTAAAATATGTTTAGACTAATTGTAGTTATTTTATTTACTGGATTTTAAATAGTTTATGTTTTAATTACACTCACATGAGTGATGGCAAATACGGCTTTAAAACTTTTAAAATTTTGAACATTGGGACCTGATAGGCCAGTATTACAAGGAGAGGTTATTTAAATTGCATTTTAATATTGACTGTTTGTCTGAAGAAGTCTGGATAGGATTCAGACGAAAAGCGCTTAACATTTACTTGTTTTTCTATAGTTTTGTTTATGGACGTTTGCAGTCTTAGTTTTTAGAACTTGTCAGGGGCGGCCCGTGCTATTGAACTGCAGGACTGCAGCCCTCCCAGCTGTAAAATAAGAAAATTAAACAAAATATAAAATAAAAATAACAAAAAGAAAATAATAAAATGAACTGCAAGTCCTGGAACATCGCACATGCACACTCACGGCATTTCCAATACTCAGACTGCTGGAGAACCAGTCTGGAGCATTCACACAGAATCCAGGCTGTCTCCACCAGCAGTCCAGACTACAACATATGCATCTACATTTACCCAGCAGTCTATGCAGTAATTCTGACCGCATAGACTGGAAGGGGATCAGACTGCAACGTCCGCAGGCAGGGTGGTCTCACGGGACAGCTAGAACAAGCCTTAGGTTCTCTTGTGGGATAACAGCTCCTCAGCCATAACAATGATAGTGCAGGATACAACAAAGCATTGGACTTGCAGGGCAGGTAAGAGGTGTGTGTGTGTGTGTGTGTGTGTGTGTGTGTGTGTGTGTGTGTGTGTGTGTGTGTGTGTGTGTGTGTGTGTGTGAAATGCCCCAGTCACTACATGGTGGTGGGTAGAGAATAAGGCTTGAATCCTGTACCTTGGGCCCAAATGGCAAGAGCCTGAATTCCCTACCCACCACCATTTGTAAAAAAAAAAATGCAGATTTTTTTCCTCATATTTGTTCCGTTCCTCATACAATCTGTGGTTTCTATATGTTTGTTTCTCAACACAGCCTGCTGTGCAGTGGTGCAGTGGTACCATTGTTGCCTGGCAGCTACAGGTTGTCTGGTTTAATGTTTGGCTGGGGTGCCTTTTATGTGGAGTCTGCATGTCCTTCCTGTGTTTGTGTGGGTTTGCTCTGGTGTCCTCTCATCTTATAAAGACATGTCTGGAGTGTTTCTTCCACTGCCAAAAATTGCCTTTTGTTCCATGTCAGACTTCCCTGGTTAACAAATGTTAAATAAATAAAAATGACAAGCATTGGAATTTCAGACTTCATATTCTTCAGAAAGTACATGGTAACACAAAACCTATTATTATAGCAAGTTTATAAGTTTACAAGATGGATATTTGAAATTTGTCCCTATTTATGGGACTGTATTCCCCCATTATTGGCTTTGTCCAGGTTTTTTGTGCTTAGGCTGAGAGCTATGGTGATAACTGAACTCACTGAATATGTTTGGGGGCTGTATTCCCCCATTATATTATTGGCTTTGTTCAGGTGTTTTGTGCTAATATGTTGACAGCTATAGTGAGAACTGAATTCACTGAATGCAGCCATTTAAGTTTCAGTCTTCCTCTTTCATAAGATTGATGATTGATTTGGCATAGCGGTATGTTGCTGTGACTGTTTTGCACAGGGTCCTGGGTTCAATGCTTGGCAGTGAAATGTATGGTGGTAACACAGCATTTTATTCTAGCAACTTTCCAACATTATACAAGCAATGTTTAAAATGTGTCCTTGTTTTTGGTCTTTTGCCCCCCCTCTAAATTTTGGCTTTTTCCAGATTTTTTGTGCTGCAAAGTTCAGAGATACAGCTGGGTGTCAAGTAGATTTTATAAAAAGCTGAGAGCTGCAGGTGAACAAAAGTTTAGCGATGCTTATGCTGAGTCTGCTTGCATTGTTAATAGGACAACCAGTAATGTACTTGCTTTTGATGCAGAAGGCTGTGGGTTCTACTCCTGCAGTAGGTAGATGCATTGCTGATACTGTACTGTATTGTAAAGGGGGTGGATGCTGTAGTCCTTTTTGGTGAAGATACCTAGTAACTCTGAACCTATCAGTTTGCCATCCATTCCCAATTGCAATTATTAGATGACTTTTAACTTCTTCAGAGATCGTGCACATTTACTGATACTTTGATCATGTTTTCCCCATGAAACAAGTAGATAGTTGTTGTCAGGCTTATCATTTTTTTAACGAAACATAGGCAATTTATTCCTCAAGGGTAACAGACACTTTATTTGTAGATGAAACAATGACATATACAGTTGTTTGCTACCAGCAACCTCTTCATTAGTTAC
The DNA here is from genome assembly GCF_019279795.1 of Protopterus annectens. Lineage (NCBI taxonomy): Eukaryota > Metazoa > Chordata > Ceratodontiformes > Protopteridae > Protopterus > Protopterus annectens. The sequence goes on from NC_056729.1 coordinate 706,527,162, forward strand.
AGATTTCTTTAATGTGGAATTATTTAGATGACTTTTACTTCTTCAGAGATTGTGCATATTTACTGGTACTGGTGGACTGTAGAAGTTTGAGTAGACTTTTATGATAGAAAGTTTGTGAATTGGGCAGTTTTGTCGTTATTGGTGCATGCATTTTTTCATTGTTTACTGGAAAAATGTTTTGAATTGGGCAGTTTTGTCATTATTGGTGCATGCATTTTGTTTCATTGTTTACTGGAAAAATGTTCAAAACAAATTTAAAATGCCCTCTACAGCTGTACTATATTGTACAAGGAATATAATTTAATAAAATCAGAAAAGTGTATCAAAGACCACGTGTATGTTTCATGTACAAGGGGCCTATGATTTGAAAACAGACCAAAGTTAATCTTTATCTGTCACTGGCAAAATGTATTTTCTTTGAATGTGGGTTTCAATGCTGTTTCAATGAATGGGAGTTTCAAAGGCAGATAAGTTTTAATGCTAAATCTGTTTTCATTGTGAGATTGCATTGCTTTATTTAGCAGATATCTTAGTGTTTGTGCTGTAAAATGCAAAATAAAACTTTCAAATGAAGTCCAAATCATCGTAGAAGTAAAGCAGTATTCACGTTAGTATTTATGGTAAATGGGATGAAATAGCCAAGTAATGGTTCATTGGAATAGCTGAAGGGGGGAGGCTCCATTCGACCACGATTTTGTGAGGGGGAAGGGCAGCAAACTCAAAGACAGCCCCGGCTGAACTATACCTCTCAACTGTTCAGATTTTCACAGAATGAACAGATTTTTGCTTCTTATTTTTGGTTTGTTCCTCATTAAATGTGTCATTTTCTGGCAAATAATTTAGGAATTAAGTCACTAAATAATGACAGACACTGAGTTTTAGACTTCATAACCTTCAGAAAAATGCATGCTAAAGCAAGACCTGTTATTCTATTGACTGTCCCAGTTTATACAGCAATTTTTTGTACTGTTTATAAGTATATTTGGCCTTGTCCGGATTTCCTGCATTAACGGGTTGAGAGGTATGTGCAAATAAATTGCTTTAAAGAATTAGGCATATCCATATCTCTGAACTGTCCCCGATTTTGGCTCCAAATGTTGCTCTTCCCCTAATAATCCCGCCGCAAAATGGCAATTTTGGAAGAAAACGTGGAGGGTTTACAATTAAGAAATAACTGTAATAATCAGAGTTATAGATTACTTTTATTTCAGAAATGCATGCAGATTCTTTTATTTTGTCAGCTGCTCATGTTAGCAGTACTAATATTAAAAAGGTGTCCCTTCTTTGACAGGTTCCCAGCTGTATTGTGTGGCTATTTTATATTTTTGCATCACATTTTGGTCCATTTTTCATAAAATTGTATTTTTTTTGGCAAATTAGTAGCAAATCATTAAAGACTGAAGTTAGAACATAATGACAGACATTTGTGTTTCAGATTTCATACCCTTCAGAAATTCATACTAATGCAAGACCTACTACTCTATTACATTTCTAAGTTTATAAGAGCAATATTTAAAAGTGTCCTTATTTTTGGGCCTTGTCCCACTTCTGTGTATGGCTTTGTCCTGATTTCTTGCTCTGAGGTTGAGAGGTATGACAAATGTGTCAAGGCCATCACAGTCAGCCAGAGACATTTCAAATTGTGACATACTTGTTGCACCCCACTGCCTCATGTAGTGTGACTCTGGATGTGTCCAAGCAAGGCAAGAAGCAGTTAATCAGTGTAAATGTGCAGAGTATCCCCCCATCAAAGGTAGACACAAGTACTACTTTTATTCTGTCCTTGATTTTGCAGAATGTTTGGGTTTGTCATATTTTATACTGTTGATTTATGTTTATTATTCGCCTCACAGTAAGATGCTGTCTGGTTTTATTCACAGCTAGAGCGTCTTCTACGTGGAGACATGCATGAATGGGCGTACCTTCATTGAAGGTTGTGCATCATGGCTGGTAACTCGGCATGTAAAAATTAACTACCAATCATTAGTGGACCGGAGCTCCGCTGTGCGACCCCTAACCGGGAAAAGCCGAAAGACACAAACAAATTACTCAGAAAGTACCTGTTGGTCTGTGTTTAAGTAGCAATACTTTAATGACAATCAGGTAAGCTTGTCTGAGATCATAAGATGCAAGTAAGCTTTAATAAGCATACTGTTAAAGAATTGCCAATATTGAAAGCCTTTCTGTTGTTGCCATGTAGAGAATACTTAACTAGATAATGTATAAGCCTTGGGTATTGAAATGCATATGACAGTATTTGTAATAAAGGAAAGGATTACATTATTTTAAGAAGCTCATTACACTTGTTGGAGACTTCCAGTCATCTCTGCAGGCTTTACCCGTAAATGAAACAGAATGCCAATCGTGTGGTCCATAACCTGTACAGTAATACTTTAAGCAATGTATCTTGAGCTTGTTTCTTGTTTGCTTTTCATTTTATACTTTGATCATGTTTTCCCCATGAAACAAGTAGATAGTTGTCAGGCAGCAGGTCTTTTTTTGGATAAGAAACATTTTTACAAGTGGGGGCATCACAGAGATTTCTACTTTCAGCGTGTTACTTGGTACAGGAGGAAATGGAAACAGTTGATCTGCTGTGGCGATCCCTAATGGGAGCAGCCAAAAGAAGAAGAAGACTTGGCACTTTAATAAAGATGAATATAAATTATAATTAGAACTGCAGTGCAAGAAGTGGTTCGAGTTGAGTGCTGCTTGCTTTTCTTATACTTGATTTTGACTGGCATTCCAGTAATGTATTTAAAAAGTAATTTATTTTTTCATGCCTCACAACCTTTTTGTTTCCATCTAGATATTAAGTAAGCTGTCATGCAGCCAATGCATTGAAATATTTTTATTCTTCTACACTTCATTTTGTCTTGATTGGACTTTCATAATGACAGTTTGGCACCCAGGGCAGCGTATTTAGTTAGCTTTTGTGGTTTTGAGCATAGCCCCTCCCCTTTCTAGTTGGTCACACCCCTTCCCATTGGCCCCACCCATTCAGCTGTCTCCTGTAGCCCCCCCCCCCCCACTTGATTTGAAGTCACCAGCCACTACTGGTACTTGTCAGTACTTTTTAAAATGCTTCATGTTATATTCTTCACTTGAATAAAGTCTTTGGGAGTACAGCTGCCGTTTGGAGTCTAGTGCTTTTGTGGATCACTGGGTGCTAGTTTAACAGATGGAGATGGTGTGGACAGGCACACAAGAAAATAAGTCACTGGATCATATTCTCTATTTAGCTAATATGGGCATCCAACCTCCAGTCAATTATAACCCCACAAGCTCAGGCAACTGCCAATGGGTGACAAAGATGTCACTTCCATTCTCACTGCTACCAATGGGCACACCTGGATCAGCTTTTGGTGCAGGGCTACTTGACAGAGGCAGTGCAGTTAGTGCATGATGTGTGGAGGCTAGTGTGGTAGGCATGGACCCAGATTTATCTGAGGAGCTTCCACTGGTGGAAGTGCTTTGCTGCCAGCCACAAGCTGGTGGTGGGGGGGGGCTTTCAGCAGGCCATGCCAGTGGAATACATACAGGTTGCTCTGCTGCTGCATTTATCAGTAAAATAAATGGAGATAAAATAATAAACAAAGGACATGTATGTAAGAGAAGGGATAGAGACAAAGGAGGGGTTACATAACAACACAAAGAAAATTGCATTTCAAGCTTATGTTGATAATATTAAACAGAATACACTGTTCAAAGCAGTAATTAATCGTAACTTATATATATATATATATATATATATATATATAGAGAGAGAGAGAGAGAGAGAGAGAGAGAGAGAGAGAGAGATAAATACACACACACACACACACACACACACACACGCACACGCACACGCATACGCACGCACACACACACACACACACACACACACACACACACACACACACACACACACGCTCACACTCACACACACATGTATGATTGCATGTATGCAGGATGGACAAAGCACGGAAGTCATTCCATATCATCTGACAGATAGAAGATTAATGCCATGAGCTATTTAGCCACACCAGTGGATACCGGTGCTCAAAGATGACATTTGATGTCTGAGAAAAAGAAAACTGTATATACAGAAAGTCAACAAGGTGTTCAGATAGCACATTTTGCAATCACATGTGGAGGGCAAAGAAAAGGAAATTATATTGTAATTTAAAAAATGTGCACCACACCAGTAATAATGATCTTACATGAATAGATCATTTACTGTTGCAGTGATACAAATATACAGAAAAACATGCATAATGTTTACCTTGGGATCAAAATCATAGGCTGGAGGGAAATTAATCCACAGCCATCCCCACAATTTGGGAAGAAAGAGACTTAACATCATGATCCACTTATCCACCTCTATGCAATGAGGCATGCAGATGCACCCTTCTAACACTGCACAGTCATACTGTCACCTATTTTTAACCACCTTTATTAAATTATCACTTATGACATAGGGACATTTACATTTATATAAAAGTAATCAAACAGTATTAATAAGTTAAACTTAACAAACATTATGCTTCATGTATATTGCTATATATCATATAACCTAAGCAACATTACATAAAGTTTTTCGGCTTTTCCCGGTTAGAGCTCGCTACAGCAGAACTCCGGTTTGCTCATGATTGGCAGTGGATTTTTATGCTGCCGAGTTGCCAGCCTGATGCCCAACCTTCAATGAAGGCATGCCCATTCATGCTCACACCTACATGTCTTTAACGTCACTCCACCACAGGGAGGATATGCAGACTCCACACAGAAGGCACTCCAGCCAAGAATTGAATGGGAGAACCTCTTGCTGTGAGGCAACAATGCTAACCGTTGCACCACCACGGCTTCCTAAGCAACATTACATAAATTCTTTAATTCCTGCTCCTTTTTTCAAAACAAGAAACATCCTTATCAAACCATCACTTATGACATAAGCAATCATACATTCATATAAATGAAAACACGCCACACTGGCACAGTCCTAGTTGCAAGCATTTTACATCACAAACCATAATGAATAATTACACACTCCCAGTTGCAAACATTATACATCACTTACAATCTACCCAATTGTTTTCAGTCAAACATTACATAGCCATGCCATTGCATGCAAACATGGTACTGAGATAAAAAAGTTACACATTGTTTTAATCCCTGCTACTGCTTCTATTCAAAGCCAAATATTTTATGACAGCATATGCTCTCACCCCTGTGCTCTATTATGTGTTCCAGTCTCATGCGAATTGACCTCTTCCTTTTGATATCCAGGGGCTGGAGATATAGAAAAGGCATAATGTAAAATTTATGGATGGTGCACAGTGGCAGGTTAGTTGTGCATGCAAAGCAAGCTATATTTACAGTAAAGAGTTAGTGACTGCTCCTTAACTTCATCCACCCATTGGGTAAGGAGATCAGGATTGTAGAGACTCATTTATCTGTAATGGTGATAACACTATTCCCCTGTGTGGGGGATGACAGTAACACAGATGGCAGCCTTCCTCCAACTATTCCAGGTTTCAGCCTTATACTGATGCCCTTTATAGCCCTCCTGCAGGAGTGTCTGGCTTTACTCATTAGGTAGGAGCTCCTGAAAGATTTTGGACTCCTCCTCACTCCACCTCCTTCTCCAGCTATAATATTTGATCTTGAAGAATCATAGGGAAATATGGCAGACAGCTGGCACCCAAACAAGTTTTGCATACATAATCTGCTGTGCAATAATGAGCATCAATGGGCATCCTAATTGTGCACTGGATGACAAACTCAGAAAATAAAAGTACTGTATTATTATGGATCCAATGGCACTTTAAGGAGTGATGCATGGTAGTCCTCCATCCCTCTGCTGGCTGCTGAGAATACACACCCTACAGCAAATCCACCTTTAGTTGTTTCCCTGGCCATTAAAATCTTAAACAGATGGTGTGTGTACAGTGTTGTTCACAGGTACTCAGGCATGCACACAATATCATGTAATGCTCTGCAAGAAATTTACCAGATATCCTGTTTGCTCAAATTGAGCAATTCAGAAAGAAAATAATGAGTTGTGCCCTGAGGAGTGAATATGCACAATACAAGCATGATGAGAAAGACAGAGCCTGATTGCACTATTGAAGAACACACTACTAAAGGAGATTGATTCCTGCTAAGGGTGCATTGAATGAAATCGTCCTTGCTTACTGAGATATCTGTATATAAGGTAAACATGTCTCCTTCCAAATCTCTTTCTTTGTGCAATTGTTGCTTTTGAATAATCTTTCCCTGGTGTCTCTAAGGTCTGTCAGTTTGTTGGTACTCTTAAATTTGTTGGTCAAAAGTTTATTGATCTGTACATTGCAATTGTACTGAATATAGTATCTGGCAGAATTATTAAGATAGCTTGGAAACACACTTCTGAGCTCATATTCAAAGTACTGTTTACATTTGGGTGCCTTACATGTGTCATTAGGCACAAAGCTGTAACAGTGTTATTGTACCGTGCTGTTAAGTTGCACATCTGTGCTTGATATGTAGGCAATATGAGCTCAGCACACCTACATGCCTGATATTTGCTTAAATATTGTGGATACTGATTTCTAACAGGCACAAATACAGTACAGTAGATGGCTTAGTAGGATAACAGTAGTAGGAGTGTAAGATTTTTCAGGCCCATGCAGGAACAACGTTGTTAATTCTACTGTTTTTCATTCCACAGAGCTATGAATAAAAACAGGGCACAACAAGAAAAAGTACTGCATCTGCTGGCCAACCCACATATACCTGCAAACCAAAATTCAATTATGCTGAGAAAGAGGTTTGTCTACATACCCTCCTTTTCCATGGCAAATGGCTCTATGTTGCCCTTGTGCTGACCAGCCCTACTGTGACAGTGCCTGGACTATAATTTTCAGCAGTACCAATGCAATGATTCGTCAGGATCTTGGTTATAAAATAATCTGCCACAGTAATTATTCATGTTGCCACCCACTGAGTAGAAGCAATGATGCAGGAATGTAGGGCAACAGATGGTGATCTATTGACTGAACTAACTCTTATGAAGATGGAGGAGTTCTTGGACTCTCGTAAAGGCAGTACCACCTGTGCAGAGTCCCACAGTGTGAATGTTGGGGTAGAGCTGGAAAAGTACCAAGAACGTTCAACTGTGGATGCCCTGAGTATGAGGTATGTGGCCCTATTTCATAGCATCAAATGCTGCAACTTCACCTTAACTCTTATTCACTCTAAACTGCATTAAATCTGTCCGACATATGGTATACAGGCACATCGGGGATCCAGCAGGCAAGACAATCTGCACAAGGTATGGCCAAGGGTATTATTTTTTTTATCAAGAATACATCTGTAACTATTTCAATTGCATGTTTAGGTGTGACCCTGAGACATACGGGTCTACTTTGAAAGACCAACACGCCAGTTCGCCGACACACAAATCACCGAGACCAGATAACTGACAACACACATAACCGACAACGCAAAACACCGAACACCATTACACCGACACACCGAACGTAAACAACACATTACACTACATAGCATACCCACTAGCCCTAACCCAAACCCTAACCCTAAGGTCCGACACTATCGCACACTCACCCTACCTGCACCCTAACCCTAACTCACTTAACCCACCCCTAACCCCAAGGTCCGACACTATCGCACACTTCACCTACCTGCACCCTAACCCTAACTCACTTAACCCACCCCTAACCCCAAGGTCCGACACTATCGCACACTTCACCTACCTGCACCCTAATTCTAACTCACTTAACCCTCCCAAAAACATAAAGCCCGTCACTATCGCACGCACACCCTACCCGCACTCTAAACCTAACTCACTTAACCCGTCCCTAAACTACAGTCCCTCACTATCACACACTTACCTTACCCGAACCCTAACTCCGACACTAACACACACTCACCTTTCCCACAGCTTAACCCAAGATCCCACAATATCACACACTTACCTGACCGCTCCTAACTCCGTCACTGTCGCACACTTACCAAGTCGAGATTACACATTACCCTTGTCGGTCTTTCCGCTGTCGGCAAATCACCCTTTCGATAAACTTACCTGTCGGTCGTTTGGTCTTCGTTTTCCGCGTGTCGGGGAATCGTCATTTCGGTCTTTTAAAGTAGACCCAGACATACATATACTGGATATTTCTTGCTTTGAGGTATTCACAGGTGATTCTATATCCAGTACCAGCACTCTGGAATTGACTTTGCCAGATGCTGGATGATCTGCAGCATATGATAATGATCACAGGAATGAGACTGAAGAGTTGGGGGTTGGGTGCAGAGTGTGTGCTTGAATAAGGGAATGTGACCACTGCATCCTCTAGATAGACCATGGCTACAGTATCTCTGCTTGTGGATACCCAAGATACACAAAGACTTGATAAAAGATAACTTAATGTGTAAACATTCACATGATGGAATCTGTCCCCAGAATTTGTGAACAGAGAGGATCACACAAGTTGGTTGATAATAGTGCACAGTGGTGGTATGATTACTGCTCTGTACTGAATTTGGTATTAGTGGCTGCAACCCAAAACATGAGCAGTGTCATCGTGGAGGCATAGGCTAGTGCCACCACAGCAATGGCAGGGATAGTGATGGTGATTAAGGATGTACATGCTGACCTATGGGAGTGCATGTCCTGTATGTATAATTCCTTGGATAGAATGAATAGCACACTAAACCATGCGATGCCTTCTCTTGGTCATCTGGCAGGTGCGAGAAGCCATCCTTGCAGATAGTTATCTGTTCCATTCAAAGATTTTAGTGAACATGCTGACATTCAGCTCCTGCAGTGTAAGCACTTCCTCATAGGTTCATAGGTGTGTACTAGGCTAACATCCCTGAAGCCTTTACAAGCCTAGCCCATAGAAGTGCCCTGGCATTGTGCGGCCTGAAGTTAGTTCCCAGTGCCTCTATCAAGTAGAGCCACATTTTGACAAATCACCAAGGATTGAAGTCACTAAATAATGAGATATATTTACATTTCTGACTATATTCTTCAGAAAATTCATAACACACATCCTGTTATTCTAGCAACTTTCTAAGTTTATAAGGGAAGTATTAAAAATCTATTCCAAGTTTTGGACCTTTGTTCTCTCATTATTTTTGGCTTTTTTCCTGGTTTCTTGTACTAAGATGTTGAGAGGAATGGTGCTAACCTGAATCCTTTCCCTGCTCCTAGCTGTAATGCTGTACCTTATCTTAGAAAATGCTTTCCATAGCACTATCAGTTCTCAGGACATCACAAGTCACTCACCACTCACACATAGGTTCAATGGTTCATAGGTGTGTACAAGACTAATGGCCCTGGAGCCTTTACAAGCCTATCCCCCAAACAAAGTTGCCCAGGCACCGTGCCACCCAATATTAGTTCATAGTACCCCTATCTAGAAGGGCAACTGGAGTGATCCCTGGAGTGAACTTTCTGTTACCCATCCACTCATCAATATTTCTCTTGAAGAGGGCCAATAAGGTGCCCTGCTTGACATGAATGGGAAGCTTATTCCAGAGTATGGGCAGTCTTTGGGAGATGAACCTGTCCCTCCAGCATGTTCTGTTAATTGTGATAATGAGGTTGTGATCTCTGAAGTGTGTGGCACGGGGGGATTGGGATTTCTTTAGGTGTAGCATTTCAAGTAGGGCTGGGTCGGACATGACTTTGTAAGTCAAGCAGTGATCACCTTTAAATAGACAATACGAGACTGAAGTTTCTTGCATCTGCCCATGCAGGATATGTGTTTAAGGCCTAGGATTCTTTTTGTGAGGTACTTTTGTGGCCTCTCCAGCTGTTGTAGGTGTCTTGTCAGGTACATGCCAAATGGGGCACTATATTTGATGATTGGTCTAATGAGGAATGAGTAGAGAGGGATGATGACCTCTTTCTTCCTCGATGAAAAACCTTTGGTTATAAGATGTGCCACATAGAAGGACTTTCAGACCACAGTGGCAATGTGATGGTCAAAGGTGAGGTGGCTGTCAACCTGGGTGCCCAGATCTCTTATGGCTGCTTCAGTGTTCAATGGGCACCCATCAATGTGGTAATTCATAGGTTCATAGGTTCATTAGGTAGGTACTAGGCTATCAGCCCTAGGGCCTATACAAGCCTAACCAAAAAGGTACCCTGGCTTTCACCACCCAAGAAAATTATTTTCCTGTGTCTCTGTCAAGCAGAGCCACAGAGGTGATCCCTGGGGTGAATTTCCTATTTCCCATCCAATCATCAAGATTTTTCTTGATGAGTGCTAATGAGGAGCTTTGTTTGATATAGATAGGTAGTTTTTTCCAGAGTATGGGAAGTCTCTGGGACAGGAATCTATCCCTCCAGCAGTTTCTGTTTATTGTGGTGACAAGGTTTAGGTCCCTAGAGAGTGTAGCTTGGAGGGATTTGGATTTATTTAAGTGGAGCATGTTCAACAGCTCTGTGCTTGACATAGCTTTGTACGTTAGGCAGAGATTGCCTCTGAGTAGGCGATATGCAACGGAGTAAAGCTGAAGTTTTTTGAGACGGTCTGTGTAGGGCATCTGTTTGAGGCTGGTAATCCTCTTTGTGAGTTATTTCTGTGGCCTTTCCAGTTGTTGTAGATGTCTTGTGGGGTACATACCAGAAGGGACATTGTACTCTATAATGGGTCTAGTGAGTGATGAGTAGAGGGGAACAATGACCTCTTTTTCCTGGATGAGAAACATTTTGTGATGAGGTGTGCCACGTAGAAGGAATTCCTGACTACTGTGGCGATGTGATTATCAAAGGAGAGACTACTGTCCACCTGTGTTCCAAGGTCTCTTATCACACTTTCAGTGTTAAGTCGACTACCACTTATGTGGTAGCTCATGGGTACAGAGTTTTTACCAAAGGGGATGATAATGCACTATTGGCATTGAGCTTAAGGCCATAGCTTTGACACCAGGCATCTGTCTCGGTGAGGCCCTTTTATAGAATGTCCAGATAGTTAGGAGTTCCAATTATGGCGCCTAGTTTGCAGTCATCTGCAAACTTTGTTAGCCAAAGACCTTATGTATTAGCCTGTACTTCAGAAATGTAGATACCAAACAGGAGAGGACCCAGGACTGAACCCTGTGGTACTCCACTTCTCACTGGTCTGAAGTCGGATTTGGAGACTGCTACTTTCACAGTGTGGGTTCTATCAGTGAGCCAGTTGGCAACCCATCTTATGACATGGGGATTTATACCTAGTTTAGTGAGTTTATCTATAATTCCAGAGTGGGGGATGGTGTCAAAAGCCTTGGCGAGATCTAGATAGGCTGTGTGAACCATCTTACCTTCGTCTACGGCTTTGGTGACTGCATCAGAGAAGTCAATCAGGTTTAGGAGACATGATCTGCTTTAACAAACCTGAACTGGGTGGGGTCCAGAGTTTGGAAAATACCAATGTCTTTGTTTAAAAGTTCCATGATGATACGTTCTATGGCCTTGCAGACCAGGCTCATTAGGCTAATGGGGCAGTAGTTCCTGGGGTCTGTGGTGGCTCCCCCTTTGTGGAGTGGGATAACCATCTCTGTGCATCATTCAGTGGGCACAAAGCCTGAGGTGAAGCTATGATTGAAAATGGTGCTTATGTGGGGTACCAGTTCATTGTGTAGTTCATGCAGAACGCAGCCTCAGACATTGTCAGGTCCCATGGATGCTGTGTTCTTGGCTTTGGAGAGTGTGGTTTTTACCTGTGCAGCCGTGATTACAGGAACTTTGCATTCTTCCAATATAGAGATGGGCCCTTTAGGGGGGAAGGGGGGGTAAAGTTAGCACTGAACCAATCTGCCAGGACATTGGCAATATCAGTTGGTTCTTTATATTTAGTGCCATTGTGCTGCAACTCAGAGCAGATCTGAGTGTTGCCATTGAGATTCTTGACATAGTTATGGAATGCTTTGTGGTTGTCTTTAGAATCAGTGGTGATTTTGTTTTCATAACTAGCTTTGGAGGATTTTATGAGGGATTTCAGCTTCTTACTGAGGCTGACCAGGGAGTACTTCCAGTCATGGGATTTTACTCTTTATGGCAACAGTTCCTTTCTTCTGTTGTAGAGTTTGTTTATGGCAGGGGACCACCAGATTGGCTTACTTTTTTGAAGGGATAGCATCTTGGTTCTGTTAGGGATAGCACGATCCATGCACTTGTTTAAGTATTATAAAGTGCATTTGTGTAGGATTCAGCAGTCGTACTTCTATTGTCCATCTGCATGGGTGTCATGAAGTTTGCCACTTCTGTCTTAAGAAGCGTGAAGTTGGCTTTGGAGAAATTTTTTAAGGTGGTTTCCCTAATGGCGGGTGGGGGTGGGATGTGGATGTCTAGGCTGATTAGCTTGTGGTCTGATCTGACCAATGAGGAATTGACCTCAGTTGTGGAAAACCGGTCTCCTATGTTGGTAATGACCAAGTCTAGGATATTGCTGCCCCTGGTGAGGGTTTGGATAAGCTGATCCAAGGCATTGGAATTTATGAATTCCAGAAAACATTGAGCAAAAGAATTTGTACATGAGTAGTTTTCCCAGTTAATGATGGGGTAGTTGAACTCTCCCATTATTAGGTTTCGGGTTGTACCCTAATATTTTCCAATGTATCAAGAAATGAGGAGTGGGAATCCTGGGGCATGGTGGGGGATCTGTAGTAAGTAACAATTTGGATTGCGGTCTTGCCCAGAGTTAGCTGCACTTGGATAATCTCAAATGCATTATGCTGAGCAATTTGCCTGGAGGTGTGGATATCCTTAATGAGTATAGACGCACCTCCGCCTTTAGTGTTTCGGTCCAGGTTAGGTGGCCAAATGGTGTGGTATGAATTATAGCCTGGTATTGCAGGGGTGCTCTCTGGAGCCTTGAACCAAGTCTCTGTCAGTGCTCAGATGTCGATGTTCTCCATTTTATGGAGTGCCCCGAGTGAATGCTTTCTGAGGTTTAGACTTCTAACATTGAGTAGCATTACCCTCAGATTTTGCTTGCTTGTACCTGTTATGGTGGTGAATTTGTCATTTGAACCTTGCCTAAAAAAGGCACTATAGGGGGCAAGAGCCTTAGCCAGTATCCAGAATCCCAAGGGTGACAGGTGCAGGCCCTCTCTGGCAAAGCATTGTGGTCTGTCGATCATGTCATCTCAGGCAGACAGATACTGGATCTCCTTAGAATGACACCAGAAGCTTAGCCAATTGTTGAAGTCAATGATTTTGTCCTTGTACTGTGGTATCATTCTGGGTGATGCCAGGATGCTACTCAGGGCTAGGGTCATACCTACCTGGGCAACAAGATTGGAGAGCTCCTCCATGTCTCTTTTCATGTAGTTCAGGGAGGTACGTCTCAGGTCATTCACATCAACATGGACAATGACAGTGTAATATTTGTACTTGTTGTGGAGTAGCCTACGTGTGTGCATTATGTGGTGGATCTTGGCATCTGACAGGCAGCTGACAGTAACGCTTTCCTTGTTTAGCCTAGTGAGTGGAACATCAGTGTGCCTGACTATAGAGTCACCTATGACTAGAGTGTTGGGTATGTTGTTATGCTATATAGGCTGTGGTTGAGTGGCACACTGAGTTTTTGAGCTATGTGTCATTTGGGTTGTGTTGGGGGGGTGGAGGTTGCATGCATTTCTGCTTTGGAGGTCTCTGTTGCTTGAGCATATTTTTATTGAGAGCATCCATAAATGTAGGTGTGTGTTTTGTGTTGCTATGTGTGTGTTTTGGTGGTGTAGGTTTTGAGGGACTATGTGATGAGTGTGGTGTGGTACAAGTGTTTACCTTCTCCTCTTGACTGTCTAGTCCAATCTTGGGTGACAAAAGCTTTGCTTCCAGTTTGGCTATATAAGTGCATCTCTCACAGGTTGTAGTGTCGGGTGTTAGGAGGAGAGGATTCTCTGTGTACATGAGGCAATTGCTGCATTGCCCCAAGAAACCCAAATTCAACAGGTAGACAGGAGAAAACACTGGGAGCTGACCCTTAGACATGCCTGGATAGGTGCTTATTTATTAAGTACTAAAAACTGTTTTCCGCTACATAAGTGAGGAAATTTGAGTGCTGCAGTAATTTGTAGCTCATTTAGTGCTTACAATGAGTTCTGAACAAGTGTTGAGCTCAAAGAAACAGATTTGAGTGCTAAAACTAAAAAAAATGGCTAGTTCTAAGGGAAAATTTGAAGAGCAGACTTTATGGCGCCAGGAATAGTTTAACCCTAGCTAAGCAGCGATACATAAAGTGTATTTTTTTTTAATATAACAGTAGCAAATGAGCAAACTGATTTAAACAAATTAACAAATAAAAAGCTAAAAACTGAGCCCTGTTCCAGCAGTCTTCGATCGGACAAGTTATAACTGCACACTCCTGCCATTAGGGTTCAGGTGAACCTTCTCCAAAAAAAATGGTCTGGATTAGTGCTCGGATTATACAAACAAAGCTAGATTCAGCAGGTCTGAATTTAGTCTATGCTACAGCAAACAAGGCATACAAATTTCAGAAAGAAACAGTTCAAATAAGCAGGCACAATAAGCCTTCAATCAGAAACTCCCAGCTTAGAAGGGCAGAATCTACCCTCTCCTCCCACAAGAGTGCAGACCACAACTTCTTAATGTAAAATAACTGGCCTGCAGCCCAAGTGCTTAAACCAGAACTAATACATTCTTAGTATAACAGACACTAAGCCTGCAATCAGCAACTCCCAACTTAGAAGGATGTAAGCTACCTGTCCTGCCGCAACAGTGCAGACCACAAACCTTCTTAATGTAAAACAGCTGGTCTGAAGCCCTTCAACCAAAGGCTTAGAATAACAGTTACAATGTAATCAGGCTACTAACAAGCAGAAATAAAAACAGCAGAACACTGCCTAAAAAGGGCACTATAGGGGTGGCAAGAGCCTTAACCAGTACTCAGAATCTCCATGGTGACAGATGCAGGCCGTCTTTGGCAAAGCATCAAGGTCTGTCGATTATGCTATCTCAGGCAGACAGATAATGGATCCGCTTAGAATGACAGCAGAAACATAGCTAATTGTTGAAGTCAATCATTTTCTGCTCATACTGTGGTATAATTCTAGGTGACAGTAGAATACTGCTCAGTCCTAGGGTCATACCTGCCTGGGCCACATAATCCAAAAGTACTATCATGTCTCTATTCATGCAGTCCAGGGAGGTACTTCTCAGGTCATTCACACTCACATGGACAATGACTGTTTCATATTTGTACTTGTTGTGGAGTGACCTGAGTGCATGTGTTATGTGGTGGTTCCTGGCACCTGATAGACAAATGACTGTCACCTTCTCCTTGTTCAGCCTAGTGAATGGGACATTAGTGTGCCTCACAACTGAGTCTCCTATGATTAGTACATTGGGCAAAGTGGTTTGCCTTAAGGACTTGGATTGAAGGGCACACTGTGATGGTGAGCTATGTGTTCTGGGGTTGATGTTGTGTTGTGGTGGTCGAGTGTATTTCTGTCTCGGGGGTCTCTGTTGTTTGGGTAAATTTTTATTGAGTGCCTCCATGAAGGTGAGTGCATGGTTTATGTTTCTACGAGTGGTTTATGATAGTTGGTGTTTTGGAGGGCTGTGTGTTCTATGTAGTGAGTTGCAGATGTTGACCTTCTCTTCTTGGCAAGCTAGTCCAGTCTTGGTTGGAGCATGCACTGCTTCCAGTTTGGTGATATAAGTGCATCTCTCACAGGTATGAGTGTTGGGAAGTAAGAGGAAGGGGTTGTCTGTGTACATTATACAGTTGCCACACTGTCTCAGAATGCCCAAGTGCACTAGGTTAGCAGGAGAAAGCACAGGAAATTGCCCTACAATCATACCAGGAGGGGTGGTCATAGCTAATAAGTACTGGTGCTGTTACTGCATAGGAGCAGCTAGTCCTGATAGTACCTAAGTGTGCTACAATAAATGCTACAAATGCCTGTTAAAGTGCTAGCTGATTAAGCTAATTGAAGTGCAAGAAGTAAAACAACAAGCAAGTTCTAAGGGGAAATTTGAAGAGCAGACTTTCTGGTACTGGTAATGGTTTACCTCAGCTGAGCACTGCAGCACGGTGTGCAAACACTGGCTTTTAAACCAGAAAGTTGAAATGGAAGGAAAAATGCCCAAACAGCCAATAAACTACAATTTCTGGACCAGAAACCACTCCTCTTGTGGTAGATAGGCTAACTAGTGCTTACCACTTCCACTGATAAGCTAGAAGGCTTCCATCCAACACAGAAAGGTCTGGGGGGGGGGGCTCAGAAACTTACAAAACATTCCTGGATACAGCAAATATGTATCTGGACTAGACTACTTACAGGAAAGGTGGGAAACAAGTTTAGAACTTTTTTTTTTTTCAGAAAAGCAGTTAGAACAGTAGCAAAACTACTTTAAATGCAATCCAAGCTAGCACACTTGAGTGTGTAGCAACATTAAGGCAAATACTGTTTAAATAAATGCAGATAAACTAAAAACGACAAAAAACAAGTGCAGAGAGCAACAAATTATGAAAAATCAAAATGGAGGCACTTAGATTATCTGTTTCTCCGAAAAATCAAAATGGAGGCACTTAGATGATCTGTTTCTCCTTTCTGTTGCTCTTGTGGTCTGCAGGATGCCAAAACTGGATCTGCAGATCTTAAACAAGTGCAAACCCATGCAAATTAAAGCTGAAAGGGATGGAAAAACTGCCCATACAGCCAATAAACTACAATTTCTGGGCCAGAAACCACTCCTCTTGTGGTAGATAGACTACGTACTGCTTACAACTCACAGTGATAAGCTAGAAGGCTTCCCTCTAACACGGAAAGGTCTGGGGGGCACAGAAATTTACAAAATTGTCCTGGATACAGCAAATCTGTATCTGGACTAGGCTAGTTACAGGAAAGGTGGGAAACAAACTCAGAACTTCTTTTCTCCAGAAAAGCAATTAATACAGTAGCAAAAACACTTTAAATGCAGTACAAGCTAGCACACTTGAGTATGTAGCATATTAAGGCAAATACAGTTTAAATAAATGCAGATGAATTAAAAGCAACAAAAAAACAAGTGCAGAGAGCAGTAAATTATGAAAAAAATCTGAATGGAGGCAATAAGTGCAGAATAAGAGCACTTGAACACTTAAGAACACACAGAACACCAAACTAAGGTAATAAGGTAGAAGACAGTTAAGTAAGAGCAGCTGAAGAAAGTATAAATACATTAGGCACAATCTTAAATCTCTCCCCTTATCTAAACTTAATTCTAACAATAGCGCTCAAACATTTGCACATGCACTAAATCTATGCCCTTAACTAACCTTTAACCTAACCTTAACCTGTAAACCCTCTCATATACACTAAAGCTATGCCTTCATCTAACCCTTCCTTTAACTCTAACCCCTCCCCCACATGCACAGACCAGTACACACTGACACATCATCCTAAATCAACCCGTTTAAAGCACAGTCATTATGTAACGGTTGATATAAAGAATATCGACCATTACATAATTACACCAACACAAACAAACATAATTACACCAACTGTAACACTGATGAAAAACATGATTTAATGTGTACAGTGACAAATCGTATAACACTCATTGATATATATATATATATATATATATATATATATATATATATATATATATATATATATATATATATATATAAAATCCGCGGTGGTACTGCTGCGGTAGTGTTGCTGCCTCACAGCAAGACGTTGTCCCGTTCGATTCTCAGCTAGAGCATTTTCTGTGGAGACATGCGTGAATGGGCGTACCTTTGTTGAAGGTTGTGCGTTAGGGCCGGCAAATCAGCACGTAAAAATCAACTGCCAATTATTAGCAGACCGGAGTTCCACTGTGGCGACCCCTAACCGGGAAAAGTCAAAAGACACAACAACATATATATATATATATATATATATATATATATATATATATATATATATATATGTATAGTGTGTTTGTGCGTGTGCATGTGTGCGTGTGTGTGTGTGTGTGTGTGTGTGTGTGTGTGTGTGTGTG
The DNA here is from genome assembly GCF_019279795.1 of Protopterus annectens. Classification (NCBI taxonomy): domain Eukaryota; kingdom Metazoa; phylum Chordata; order Ceratodontiformes; family Protopteridae; genus Protopterus; species Protopterus annectens. The sequence continues at coordinate 706,545,133 of NC_056729.1, forward strand.
TGTGTGTGTGTGTGTGTGTGTTTTTCTGTGTGTGTGTGTTTTTCTGTGTGTGTGTGCACGTACGTATTTATACAGATAGATAATATAGACAGAGTTGGCAATAAACCACTCTTCTTATAGGCATACAACAGTTTAAACTCCATTGTTCCATACCTTTGCCCCTCTCTCAGCTAAACAGCATGAGAAAACTTCTCCCTACAGCCTCTGCAGCATCTAGTATCCTTCTCTGCATTACAATCTTCTCTGCAAACTACCAAGCATTCCTTCTTCATACTCACACTCGCTGTCTTGGACTCCATCTCATGAACCATCAGAGAAAACTCCAATCTACCCCCCTTCAAGAACAATCTCTCATGCCACATAAAACAACAAGCCAGATACATCAATCCCAGCATTATTGAAAATCTCCACCCTTTCACTTGTTGTTTCATATTAACTCCTACTCCAGCAGCTATCCTTTCTACTCTCTCACAATCAAACTCTTTCCTTCTATTCCCTCTCATTAAGTCACTTCCTTTAACTCATATTGGAATCCCTTCTAGATTGTAAATAAGTATAATATGTAAAAGTTATGCTTTCCTTGTAGCAAAGTGTGCAACGTGACTTACTGGATAATTATTGCGAATGCTCATTCACCCATGCTGTACCTGTAAACGGTCAATATCAACCAGAGTACTATGCAGGAAATTATCAGTCTTTCTCTCTCTCTACATATATATATATATATATATATATATATATATATATATATATATATATATATATATAACATTTTGTTTACTGGGTTAGTGGGCTGATGTAATGTCTCTTTACAATGATGACCAGGAACAAGAAGGCAGTAGCAACTCACAGAAACATACTAAAACTAGAGTTTGCTCTGCAGTAACAATTACAAAGGAGTATTGACAAAGGGAAGGGCTCCAACGTAGTGCTAGAGGTTAGGTACGGCACATATGAACAAGAAGCTGGACAAAAACAAAAAGGAATTAAATAAGAGGAATGAGAAGCTTCCAACTAGGTCCATCCTCTACTCGTGGGCCTACCAGGGCCACACCCCCCACTTCTCATTGGTCGTCACTCTACAGTAGCATAAAAGCAGCACAGCAACAGCTCTCAGGTCATTCTGACCAGCACTTGGGGAGTGCACAAATAGTCCTTTTTAGGACTCACATACAGCAAAAGAACTGAAGATCTGTTCAAGAAGAAGGGCAAAGGAGATCGACACCACCGTGGAACACCAAAGGACACAACAGCAGCTCTTCTCAGAGCCCAGTGTGACCATACATAAAACAGCTCTTCTCAGAGCTCATGTTGATCTGCACCTTACACCAAACAGCTCTTCTCGGAGCTCACAGAGATCTGTATATGCTCAGGTAAGAGCAACCGGAGACACATTGAAGAACAAAACAAAACAGCTCTTATTAGAGCTACTACCGACACCTGAACGGGCATTCAAAACACAAAACGGCTCTTCTCAGAGCTCACACAAATCTGTATTAGCTCCAGTAAGACCAGCCAGAGGCACAGACACAGTTTCGGTAAACCAAACAAAACAGTTCTTTTTAGAGCTACCGCATCTGCCCGAAAGGGCATTCAAAACACAAAACAGCTCTTTTCAAAGCTCACGCAGATCTGTAACAGCTCTATACAGATCTCCAGCTGCCCATAGGGCAAAAACAGCTCTTTTTAGTGCTAGCTCCACCACTGACTACATGTGGAAATCTGTTCACCGTTTAAGATCAAGAGTGAAAAGCATTGTAAAAAGGAATATTTTCATAATTGAAATCGCAGTACAGCTTTGTTATAAACTTCTAAGTATCTTTAAGCAAAACATAGATTTCTACCTATCAGCGTTAGTTAGAAGGCAATAATAAACATATACCAAACAGAACAATACTTAATAACGTCCCTAAAATATTGCCATAGTGCATGATTCATGCCAGACTCTGAGACAAACACCACATTCATGGGATGTGCTTCTACAGCTATACAAGAAGATGTAACAAAATGGAGACTTGTTTTTGGAATGGTGGGTAGAAATAGTAACTGATAGGTATTGATAGGAGGTCAGAACATTTTTTGGATTAAGGAAAGTAAGAAGCTGGTTTATTGTTTATGAAGAGAAGTAAGTCTGAAGGGAAGGATGACTTTGTGGCTAACATTTGTAAGCAGGTAGAGCATAAAATATGAAGAGATTTTGTGGAAATGTATATGGACATCACAAAGAAGACAAAGCATATATTTCAATGTCAGATGCCATTTTGGCAACACTAATTAAAGGGAAGTGGTTCAATAGCTTCTGTCAAATTTTAGACTTGTTTCTCTGTATAAGGATGATAAAGAGTAATTTCATTATTTTTATTTTATGAATAAATTAATTCATTTTTATGCGTTTACTTACAAGTATGCATTTGTTTATTGGTTAGTTAGTTCTGCTGTAGTTTAAATGTGGTTTGGAATTGGTAGTATTCAGTACCAAAATTAAGCACATTAAATGTGAAAAAATGCCTTTAGCTGATCAAGCAAGTTTTTTTTCTTTTAAGTTAAAATGCTTTATCTCATATTTAATTTTTCATATTATTTTAGCTCTTGACAATAGCTGTCGACGTTGCAATTATACTCCAGAATGTGCCTCCTAATTAGTTGAATGTTTGACGGTAATTATGAGATAGACTTAAGGGTATGGATTTTGTTGAATTCTGAGTGATGCAACACAGTAAAATTAGAACAAGGAACCCTCCAGCGGTACCCAATCTCTATTTGTCTTTTTTTTGGGTTAATGGAAAATTTGACACAGATGGTTTACTAACAGGAAATAGAAAGGACTAACCAACACAGCACTAACTGTCAATTACAGAGTGGTGGCAAGATGGGGGGATGGCAGAATAATTCTGACTTGTTCACTGATGATTATATGGACTTACTGACAGCAGCCAAACTGTTACTTCCAGGTCTTAAGTTAATATTTATACCTTCGTTATAAAAAGCAGAATTACAAATTTATCCAGCAGAATTGAAAATGGCAGGAAGGAAGAAATTACAGAATTGCCATGAAAGGGGGAAGATTTAATGGCAAATTTATATTCACCTGTATCTGTATTAGGGAGTGTAAGTGGTATGAGCTGCTGATTAAAAGTTTGCTAGAGTTGTGGTCAGAAAATGTAAAAACTCTGGAAAGAGTCATATGGTTAGGAAACTCTGGAAAGAGTCATATGGCTAGAATACTTACTCTACCACTGGTATTATACTTAATGTAGCATTTAATGTTAGTTCAGAAGAGTAAACATTATTAGTAATTCAGAAATATGATACATTTGTCTAAAATTGGTATGGGATAATAGTTTTATTGTCAATGAATGAGTCTGGAGAAGAGCTTAGGAGGCTGGTTTGTCCCTGGTTTTAAGAGGTATGTAATAACAATAAACATGAATCAGAGTCAGAGATGGATGGAACATTTTCTAGTGAGGGTTAGCCATGGGGAGAGGTCAAGGTTCTTCTTAAGGTGGGAAATATTATACATAAAGTTGAAAGGAATAATTTAAGCTCTTTTGACGGTGACATAATGGTTAAGATGTTTACCTCATAGACAAGTGATACCGAGTTTGATTTTTACCTGGGAAGCATGGCTAGGTTTATAAAGGCCCCCTGAATTTGTTAGCTTAGTAATGCCAGATGGATGATAACATTATTTTCAAGGGATTGGAGGGTGGCATAGTAGTTAAGGTGTTTAACTTTCAGACACAAAGTCCAAAGTTTGATTCTCACCTTACAGAAGCATGGCTAGACTTACAAAAAGGTTTATGTGGGTCATTAGGCTAATAATCACACAATGTTTTATGAGATGGGTTTGGCATAATGGTTAGAGTCATTACCTCACAGATGGAAGGTACAGGATTTGATTCTAACCTCTGGTTATTGGCTAAGCTTGTAGTAATCTGCAGATTGATAACTTAGCATTTACATATAAACCAAAACTTTAAGTATAACATTTTACAACATGAAGGGCTATATGAATGATTAACAAGGAAAGAATTCGAAGAAATGCTGAAAATCTGAAGGAAGGGAATTCAGACTATAGAAAATATGCTGCTATTCAGTCACTTGAATAAGTCTTGGAGTTTTCAGAATTTGGCAAAAGAAAATTGTATTGGCCATAAAGATTGGCTACTTTACATGAGCACTTTTAGGGCATTGAAACACAAATTGTAAGGTAGTGGTAATGAGCAGGGGCTTGGAACAATTTGAATAATGAAAGACAACTGGTGATTCTCCAAGAAGGAAAGAATAGGGCTTCCGTAAAAATACTTAGGCGTGAAATTAGGAAAGCTTTAGAAAAATTTAAGGATTCATGAAGAACAGAAAGTAAGCTATGTGCTGAAGATTTATTACAGGAAAAAATGTGGATGAAAGGTTTTAAATTGAAGAGTATTAGACTAGTCTGTGACTTAAGTTTTAGGCTAATACATGGGTTGTACAGAGCCACTAAAAATAAAATATTTGTATGGAAACCTATAGTGGAATATTGGAGATGCAAGGTACAGGAGATGGGATATTCACATATGTATTGGGAGTATATGGAAGTGAATGATATATGGCAGAAGGTTAGGAAATGTGTGTAACAAGTGAGCATAGTCTGCATAGATATTCTGCCTGTTTGGATTTTCAAAGAGGAGGGTATATCAAATAAGAGCTGTCAGAATTGTTGTTTCTGGCAGAATGAGCTAAAAAAAAGATACATTCTGAGCAAGATAGTCAGAAGAGATGAGGCTATAAGCAACTCAAAAGGCGATGCAATATTATTCTAGTTTATGTATAAAAAGAGGAAGAGTGAAGGCATTGTTTGAATCGATAAAGATCAAGAATGGATGAACTCAATTTTCCAGCCACCAAAGGGCCCTAGAGTAAGAATGTCTAAGTTTGAACTCAGGTTAGCATGGTGTGTTCACAATGGAATATGGGGAGAACAGGCTTTTGAGAGAAGGATGCATAGAACCAATGTGTGGATGAGGGATATTTTTACAATAGGAACTGGAGGAATTTAGGGAGAGATGGATGGAAGAGATCTGTTTGACATTAGCTGGGTGGGACGCATGTATACATGAATGTATGCGTATATTTACTAAGGAGACAACAGAAGCACAGAACAGGTTGTGAGTTCAGGAAGGTGTATAATATGGAATAACAGAAACATGGGAGTTCGTACAACTGCTTTATGGCAAAAGAATATCTTTTTGGTAGTTCTGCAGATGACTACAGCCAATGCTTCCTTTGTGAATATAATTGATATAACACAGTGTTATACTAATAGACATGAAGAAGAGTATCCACTCAACTAAAGAAACCCAAACATCTAAATGTCGATATGTCCACGCACTGAAATATAACATAAAAAAAAAGGATGAAAATCAAACTCAAAGCATTTTCTGCACCCTTCAATGTGGGAACAATCCCCCTACATCCTGCAAACAATCTCAGCACGTGCATCAGTTAAAAAAAGAGCAATCTACCGAAACAATGATATTACACTCTACATATGAAACCAGCCCTGAATGTAAATGGCCTGCTTTGGTGTAAGGCCTGTCTATAAACAATCTTTCACTGGGAAGCATATTGCAAAAGACCTGCTCTAACAGTAAGTGGTCACTTACAGTGAGAAAGTCTTTTTGAGTCTGGCCCATAATCTTGCACTGGCAGTGTTTTTGGATGGAAAACAGAAATCACAGCTCTGTTTCTCAAAGTTTTGTGTCTTGGCCACCTGATACACATGTAACAAATACTCAGCAGCATGTAACGAACTGGAATATTTTGCACAGCTGATGTTCAGATCATAATGTTTTGTGATGGGATGAGATCTGTTTGCAGCACTGCATATCGTTTCAGCTACTGTTATTTCTTGGTGTACATAACTGCATGCATTGCACAAAATGCCTTGCCTTTTTAAAAAGAAAAATCTCAATAAAGCAAATTAAAAACATTCATAAATATGATTGAATATTAAAAAAAAAATATGTATTTTTATTTTTACTGTAGTGTTAAGTTAACAACATGAGCCTTTTTTTAGTCAATATAGTTACAAATAAATAAAATGCAAGAGATGCCCTTACTATACAAAAAACAAACAACTATTTATTACAGTTATACTCCTCAAAGGAAACACATATGACCTTGTACAAGCACAGACAGACAAGGTACTTTAATATTTATTAATTTTCCTATATGCAATATTTTAACAAGTAAAAGCATTTGTCTGTAATATTTATGTGACAGTTGCAATTATGCAGTGAAGTGATACTGTATGACTGTAATTCTTTTGGAAAGGTTATTAACCATTATCAAGGTCTGTATGCTGCTCTGTGCTTATTTTTAGCAAATTCTTGATATTAATTATACAGCCAGAGTTTAAGTTTCTTCAGTTTTCATTGCATTTTTATTTAAATGTTTAAACACTTTATGTTTGGGAAGCAAATTTCTGTTTAGCTAATGTGAGCCTATTTCAAAACTTGTGATGGTTTTCTTCTTTGTAATAGGTGTAAGACAGCATGTATGAAAAGTGAGATTAAAAAAAGAACATTTCAGAATATATCTGCCTGTCATTTGTCTATTCCTAATTATTTCCTGTAATGGTGATGTACTTAATTACACATTTACCACTTGTGTAAGGAATGCGTGTAATGTGAGGGCACATATTAATTTGGATGTTGCACCATTTTTTAAAATGGTACATTGTTTCCCATTGATTAAATGCATAAAATATATTAATATTCTGCAAACATACTTGAAATACAGAATGTCTAAGTCTAACATGCTTATCTAGTGACTACAGTGTAATTAAAAGAAATAAGCAGATTGTAGAGACAGAAGCCATTCTATGCCTTTTTATGTGGTTAAGTAACATTGGTGATTTATGTAGCTTGCCAAAATGCATGAAAGAAATATTCTGACTTCTGTTAATGTTCAGTTTAGATCCATTAGTTTATACAACATGATATGTGCTTGCATTGCATTTTAAGCATTTAAAGAAACTCACACAATTTTTCATGTGTTTTAATAAGTGTGTAAAAGCAATAACATTGACTGTTTTCTCCAAATGTGTTTCTTTCAAGAATGCTCATAGGTTAGTACTAAGCTAACTGCCCTTGCTAGCCTAGCCAATTATCCCTTGTGAGACCTCAAACCCTGCAGCTTACGTTTGTAAGGCAAATACCTTAAACATTAGGCCACCCTCCCAACCCTCCCAATGTTAAAAGGATTCTATGCAAAATCTGGCTCTGATAATCATTGCCCTATATACTATCATTTTAATAGAATGAAAGCTTTTTAAGTATAATTGCCTTTCATGTACAGACTAATTATTTTAATTAGCAATTGTCAGTGAAAATGAAGCTGCTGTTTATATGAACATAAACATAGGGCCAGATTCCAAAAGCTAGTTGCAGACAACACTGCATGCTGAATGAAGCCTCCAATGCATCAGCTGTGCAATGTGGCTTCAGAAGTTACACTACAGACAGTCTGAGTACTTATTTATTCAGCATAGGATAATTACGGATTCTGCGCACACCAGTAGGATTCCAAAACATGCTATGTGCACCCGACGCAACTTAAATCGGCTGAACACCACTGCAGATAGGAAACAAGGCAGACTCCAAAAAGTAAACAAATGCCACAAGTCTCAGGTGCAAACAAAGTTTATTGAACAGACAATAGAAAGCCGGTAAGCACTTTCGTCCTATACACAGAACTTCATCAGACAATCCATAAGAAAAAGCAAACCATTTTTAAACCTTGTCATAACCACTGTCATCATTACTAACCACACCCCCTTAAAGTCATAGACAAAATGAATACATAAAAACTAGTATAAAATATTAATAAATATGTGCACAACTTTAATATAAAATCCTAAAACTTTTATGTATGTGTTTATACAAATAAATAAATAAATATTTTCTTCTTAATGCTCTCAATTTCAAGAGAGAACTAATAGAAAGATTCTCATTTAAGCCTGGCCAGTTGCTAGAATCTAGTAGCTGGTTACAGAGGGCGCAATATATAACCCTTTCAGTGTTACAATTATATTTATATCTAATATAAATGTTAGTATTATTAACATTAAATACTTCTCCTTCTCTAATATATTTACAGTAGTGACACATCCCACATTTCTTCATCTGTCCATTCATGTTGGTGTTATTGCTTCAATGTTTTTTCTCAAAAGCACTTTTCAAGTTCTTACCCTTTCTGAAAATTGTGACTGGCCTCTCATGAATATATGGTCTAATGTTCCTATCTTGGGTTAAGATAGACCAGTTCTTACCCAAAATACTCCTTATATCAACACTATCTAGTGTAAACATTGTAATAAATGAAATATTGTAATCTTTATTCTCACGCTCAGTAATGAAAGAAATTTCATTAATCACTTCACCCTCCCCTATTACTATTTCAGATAAAAGGGGCATGTAAAACTTCCTTTCTCTTTTATTAACTACTTTTAATAGCACTTCATTCACAAGTTTCATAGGATAGCCTCTCTTTAAAAACATACCCTTTAAGGTGTCACATTCATTAAAGAATTCTTAAAATCCTGATACCATCCAATCAGCATGAACAAATTGTCCTTTAATTATTGTTCTTTTTTTTTTTTTTTTTTTTTTTGTGGGTGAGTGCTAGTATAATGTAGTAATGAATTTGAATATGTCTCCTTTCTGTATATTCTTGATGTAAATTTCTTTTTCTGGTAGTCCTTGGTTAACATAATCCCCAGGATTCATGAAGCTCGGCGCAAGGCCGGCTTTAGGCTTGTGCTGACCGTGTGGCATGAAGATGGCGCAGTAGCGCCAAATGCATATTAATGAAGGCGCGCTGCCGCCACAGCCACATGCATAGAAAAGGAGCACGAGTGCACAGGTCATGTTGAAGTGCTGCACGGAGGCGTGGAAATGTCAACTGTCGACAAGCAACCTAAAATGCTTGCATATAACAATTTGCAAGCAATAGTAATCACATCTGTCAGTGTCCGTGGATACTGGAACGTATGCAAAGCATGCAAGACAGTTCCTGCGAACACAAAATGAAGAAGCAAACACAAACGCACAGTAGGGAATAGCTGGTCCCTATCCCTCGAACAAATGCCATTGAAAACCGTGTGCCCATAGTCCAACGCAGTGTAGATAGTTATACCAAGTGGAAGTGAAAAGCATCATATGTTAGCGCGCTGCCAATAGGTATGTCCATCCCAATGGTGAGGGTCACTAGCTGTCCCATATTGTGAGGGAGAGTACACAGCTGTGCAGATGTGTCCATAACAAAACACACGATAAATGTAAATATCTAGTGACCGTATGACCGAATTATATCCCACAACGCATGTAATAGTCACATATAGTAGGTATGTCCGTATTTAACATACCATATGTGATAGGAAATAGAATAAGCATGTAAATGAAACAGAAGGAGTATATAAACTGCTACAACAATAAGGCAACATGTAGGCTGAAAGGAACAGTATTATCCGTAGCGTTGACTGTGGGTATGTGTTGTCCAGTACAATCGGATATGTGTCCGGACTATATCCCATCCTGGACATAGGAAAAGGTGGCATCCTACCAATGATTAGAACAGTCAGCCAAACTCCGCACATCTGCGGTCCAAGCCATACTTGTCAGGATGTGTCACAGTCGAACGGGTATTACCCGGGTATACCAACCATGTCATAAAAGTTCAATATGGGCGTGTACCTATGTGCGTGAGGTATAGCATGTGGAAGGTCAAACATGGCAGGGTAGTCCACACAACCATACAGGTACCTGACATATGTAGGGTATGCAATGTGTTACCTTGACCATGTCATAGGCCATCAACCAAAGCAGTGATGGATGGAGTGTCAGGAATATGTGTGTGGGTGGGATGGGTAATGGTATAATCCTCAAAGGCGAGACTGTGTCATATGCAGAATAGGTGTACTGGAGGTGTATGAGGGAGCAGCAGGTGAAGCAGAAAGAAACACAAACAACATGTATACACATCTGCAATACAACCAGACAGGCCATACTGTAGAACACAATCCCACAAACATATGGATATTAAAATGTGCGATAGAAATGTACAGAAATGTCACCGGCACATACCCACAGATTGGTCCTGATGGAACTGGCCATATCAAATGCAGCACACCTGGATGCATAATGGACTACCCAGCATCCCCTCCACAGCACACAACTCGCATCCATACCTGAACGTCCACCAAATCCAGCCATACTTGGCCTACTAGTTTGGCACAGCCACATCTACACATAGTGACCACTACGCATTTGTAGTAGTTAGTGTCATCCTAGGCAGTTTCAGTATTGCAAACTATGTATTCCTTGGATGTAAAACCCCCAGCACATTTTCGTACCGCCAAAAGAATGGTCGGTATTGGTCTTGTTATTCGGTCTTCTTAAATTTTTGGATATCCCTCAAGGAAAAGTAACCTGTGTAAACATTAGAATGGGTATCAAGACACGATGTCCAGTCCTGTAGACATCTGGACACAAGTTGGAATGTGCAGTAGTGGTGCATGAGACTGTCCAGCCCTAGATGGTCATGCATAACCTACTACCCAGGATAAAACACCTGCCCATGACGCACATGTCCCGACACGAATAAGCGAGAGAATATATTGCACACATTCGCATAGTGGCACATGGAATAAGGGTGATGAAGGCACTGACGTAAACAGGATACTCCCTGATCCACTGTGTGAGGGACAATTACTGTGTGGGTAGGTGTGACCTGACCAACAATGATACAATGCCAAATGACCTGTGATTGCAGGAAATAACTATGTACCATACTGCATGTAACAGTTGCCTAAAGCGGTCACGTCAGGATAGAATAAACGTAATTCATACAAGAAACAGGCAAACAACTAAAGTGCTAAAGGTATAGGCTCACAGCTAGGAAACTAATGAATGTTCTAAACCTGCACTGACCGTGGCTATGTGTTGGCCTAAACAATCTGGTGTCCCCACTCCACAGAATATATCCCAACCTGTAAATATGACAATGTCAACCCTATCAATGGTCAGAGCATTCGCACAATAACTGGCCAGCTTCTTAACCACTCACAAAGCTAGTGACCTTTGGAGGAAAGGTGTTGAATGAGAATGACTACTTACAACAATGAAGAGTAATAGACACATTTAACTGCAGAAAATTAGTAGTATCACGAGTCTGTCAACACGTTCCAAGTTAATAGTACTAATATGGTAGAAGTGTCTGTGATTGTCCCTGAGTTATCATAGCCGTGTCATTGTCACTGTAGAAACGAGTCCCCGAGTATCACAGAGGTCCGTACACATAAGTACACCAACCAACTATCACATCTGTTGATAGGACTATTGCAAACCTGTAGTGAATGTATAATTGATGCCCAAAATAATATTCATTGTATCTATAAATGAATGAAATAGCCAAATGGGAAGGGAAACACATGGAAACCCCCCCACCACCCTGCATTATGTAGTGAAACCACTCCCCACACTAAACTATGTAGCACCGACCTAGTAATGTGGTCACAGATACCCAAACACCTGCATCTGTAAACACAGGTAGAATGTTAAAATCTGGACTAACTCTGTCCATATTCTACATCTGATATTTGAACAGTGCCAGAGCAGCTCTAGTCGCCAGTCAAACAAGCTTAAACCCAGACCAGCAAATGAACATCCTAACAATCAAGCACATGTATGTGCGAGGTCTATAAGCGTAGGAGTTCTGAATATCCTTGGAGTGAGTACACATGTAGCACAGGTCCAGAGCAGTAGGAAACAGGGAATGTCATAAGTGTAGTACTGCAGTTTTCCCAGCAGGAGAATGGATGCTTGCTGTGTAAGGGAAGCGGTGAGGTGTATGTCAGAGTAGCTATGAACCATGGGTATACATATAAATGAGCCAGAACAACAATAGTGTAGTGGTCAGAGCATCCGCCTAACCTGAAGGCTTTCCCGGTTCAAGTACGACTATAGCACATATTATTTGTGTAATGAATGCCTCTGTACTGTAAAGCCAACATTTATACATGTAAAGGTGACCACGTTTGCATGGGTCCGTTAACCGGATTCCATCAAAGTGGTACTTTCATAAGGAATAAGGCACATGTACTCCCAAAGAAGTGCCAGTAAACATATGTAACTCAGAATAAGTAGATGCAAGTGCACCTGCGCGAGTGTACTCAGCTTTTAGCATAGCAAATGTATGTTGTCTTGTAGTCTTGTACAGCTGTAACTTTTATATATATATATATATATATATATATATATATATATATATATATATATATATATATATATATATATATATATATATATATATATATATATATATATATATATATATATATATATATATATATATATATATATATATCTATATATATATATATATATATATATATATTTACAAGGAACCCAAGCAGTGGTGGTGGTGCTGTGGTAACATTGTCGCCTCACAGCTAGACATTGCTCTTTCGATTCTCAGTTAGAGCGTCTGCTGTGTGGCGACATTTATGAATGGGTGTTCCTTCATTGAAGGTTGTGCGTTAGGCCCAGCAAGCCAGCATGTCAAAATCTACTGCCAATCATTAGCAGACTGGAGTTCCGCTGTGGCGCCCCCTAACCCCGGAAAAGCTGAAAGAAGCAAACATATAGATATGTAAGGCACGCCGAAAGAAGAAAGCAAACATAAGGGTTGTGAAGGGAATCTAGAGCAAGTAAGAAATGATAAAGTGCTCGCAGCGTATGTCAGATAAAGCTGCACAAGTGTGAGTACAGCACCACTATTCACACCAGAGGCAGGGTTATACCAGTGGCCATAACATTGTTGAAGTGTTACATCAACATTGTAAACAGATGGAATGTCGTACATGTTGTGACCACCTACACATGTAATCCACAAATCGTTTGTAATCCATAACACCAGGAAAGGCACGTATGTGCAAATATGAATGGATGGTGAGCCTGTGAATACATGAGGTGGTACAAAATGTGTGTAGGACCCCAATGTTCTGGAGAGGGCAATGTGTAAAGGTGTGTCATGGCTGCGATAACAGGTGTAAAATGGCTGGTATGTGTGGAAACTCAACACGGGTGTGCAGGAGAAACTATGGATATGCGATTATGGACACAGGAGTGCTAAGGTATGTTGCGCCAGTTGCAAAGGAGTGGCCCGTGGAGGTCAGCTAGTACGTAGGTGCGATTCCCAGATAGAGCGTCGTCTGCGTGGAGACATGCGTGAATGTGCGTATCATTGTCAGACGTTGTGCCTCAGGGCTGGCAGCCCGGCTCGTAAAACATAAATGCCACCCATGAGCAGAACGGAGTTCTGCTGTGACAACCCCAAACCGTGCAAAGCAGAAAGATACAACTACATGCAGACACCAATATGTTGACGTACAATCTCAGTAACACAAACACTCATTCTATTAACATTACTAATATGAATGTGCATAGAGACAAACACAGTAGCAGGAATAACAGGCTGCACATACGAGTAATAGGTCAAATGACACTATCACATCACACTTATCAGCGGCACTCCAAACATGAAAAACGTGCAACATCTGTCCGCTGTATAATGTGCAGTATACTGATCACAAGTTCACCGGAGTGACGTGTTGGTGTCAGAATGACTAAGGCAATCGTATGCTGTAGAAGCAGAGATAAAACCCAATACGCATGTGTAAGTGTCTATGTCTGGGAAATGTATAGGTTAACGGACACACAGATGTATATATAGATAAAAACATATATATATATATATATATATATATATATATATATATATATATATATATATATATATATATATATATATATATGGGTCTACCTGACATCATCGACAGTGGAGAAAACCGACAAGCAAATCACGAGCGCCAGAAGATCGACAAGCAGAAGACCGATGCGATGGATGAAAACACCGACACCGAGGATGCCAACATGGGAAACGGCTGTGTAAGTATGCAGTAGTGACGGACATTACGGTGCAAGTAAGGTAAGTGTGGATATTGACGGTCTGTGGGGATAGGGGTGGGTTAAGTGAGTTAGGGTTAGGGACTGGGTTAGGAAAGTGTGCGGTAGTGATAGTCTTTGGGTTAGGGGCGGGTTAAGTGAGTTAGGGTTAGGGACTGGGTTAGGTAAGTGTGCGGTAGTGATAGTCTTTGGGTTAGGGGCGGGTTAAGTGAGTTAGGGTTAGGGCGCGGGTTAGCTGAGTATGTGATAGTGACGGACCTTAGGGTTAGGGTTTGGGTTAGGGTTGTAGATAGTTGTGCATGTGTGGTTTAGTGTGGGTTTGTAGGGATTTTGGTGTGCTTGTGTTGTGTGTGTGGTTTTTGGACAAGGGATGTGTTTTGTTTGTTGATTGTTGTTATTGTGGTGTGTGCAGTGTATGAGGTTTCGTGTTTGTGTACCGTCGGTTATTTCATTGTCGGGCATATGAGGTTTCGTGTTTTTGCACTGTCGGTTATGTGGTGTCGGTAATTTCGTTGTCGGTGTTCTGGGGTTTCGATTATGTCAGGTAGAACCATATATATATATATATATATATATATATATATATATATATATATATATATATATTTATATACACATATACATTTATACAGATATATATATACACACAAAGATATACTACAGATATATATAGATAGATAGATATACACAAACAACAGGTATTGATATAGACATATGCACACAAAACAAATATGTCATTGTAGATATACACATGTACATAACTAGGTTACTTTACAGCAATTAGGGGTAACATATATACAGCCCGGACATTTGTGACTGTGAGGTCCAGTAAATAAATGTTGTACCCCCCGGTCAGACATACAGACAGGCAATAAAGATTACTACACTGCTGCTGTCCATAACACCAGCAGGAAAGTAGCAGTGGGAGAGATCTGCAAGGCCTACACTTTAAACATGGATAATGGTGTCCCTTGCAGGACCCCAAAAATTCAATGTTTGTGTCATCCTGGTGTCATCGATGCAAGCAGGATGTAGGTGTACATGGAACAGTAGGTAGTGCAAGTGTGATAATAAAACGTACGACATGTGTCCCGAGACGGGGAGAGTGGGCAATGTGTAGGGGTGTGCTCATACCCCAGCTGCGCTCACAGTATGTATATGTCATGAGTGCTGTAGAGGGGTGCCAGGTAGGTGGGCCATGGGTATGCAATAATGGGCTTAAGTGTACAGGTGCTGGTTGGCAGAGATGTAGTAGGCCCGTCCAGTGGAAGTTATTAATATTCATATGTGGGCATAGCAGACACCTATATGTCCCAAACCTGAAGAGCACATCTACCAGATATACTGTACACCATCGGGGGAATACATAGAGACAAAATCAGTGCTGTGTATCCGATTAGCATGGACGTCCAAAGTTATTAATCAGACTGTAACAAAGTCCAAATAAACACTTCCAGAACTAGTGATATTAGGTGGACAGGTGGCAGAATACAGGTTATGACAGATGACATGTGCGAGTCATAAATGGCATGTACCTAGACAAATGTGAATGAATACATATGCTTTGTGACTGTCAATGTGACTGGTTAATAGAACCAATCATCTAAAAGTGTCCCACAGGGTGTTATGCAGTGTTTCTGATACAGTGTTTATTCTCCCCCATTGGTATGTGAGGTCTGCTAGTGACGGAAAGTGCATAATTTGATGACCACCTCAGGTAGATAATAGAATAGTAGATGGTTCCATACCCATATGCCTGTGAGTGATACACCTGTCTGGGCAGTTGTGTCCTGCAAAATTAATGTTATGGCACATGACCTGTGAGTTCGGGAAAGGAGGCCATATATTGTGTGTAGTGGTGTCAGAAATTAATTTGTTGTATCAGAAACAGCTACATGTAATAGGAAACAGTATTAGCAATTATAATGCTACAAGAATAACCTTAACATATGCAAACCATGGAAGTAGTCAGTTCACAACCGGCTGTGGGTATGTGTTGCCTTGACACATGTGATAGCTCTACATATAGGATCTATAGGGCCGCCACCAGTCTGAATGGCCAAAGTGGGACCGGTTCTGTAGAAATGTCAGATGTACCAGGGCAGAACATACCTACAGCCATGCATAGTACAGCAATATACATATCTGCACAAATCAAAGCGTAGTCTAACAGCTGTAAAGTTGCTTATGCTACTACATATAACATATCGACGTGTCAGGTATACAAGACCTGAAACAAGCAACCATTACAGACACGTAGAATATGAGAATGTCCCCTAATCAGGACAGTTGCAATGGCTAGAGTATCATCACATGACATATGCCTAATGAGGGACTGTCCCATGCAAAGTGAGAAAGGTGTCATTCCTACAGTCTCCCGTCGTGCAATCTGAAGGTGGGAAACGTACAGTAGGTATGCGGTAGCATGACTCACCAGACAGCTGCGTTAACAAAATCATATTCCCATGTCAACATTGCAGACTATTGGTTCCCATGTATCAGGCAGATGGGAGCAGATCGTATGAGGAACACGCATATAATATGAGTACGTCACTGGGCAGGCCACCGAGTTCGTACAGCCGAACCCCTGCCGTTGCCAAATGGTCAGACATACCCGATACTGTAATCATGTAGTCCGATGTAATACACATAACAAGGGATTGCACACACCCAGCATGAGTGACAAATGTAAGCAGAAATTTTGGTGAGCGAGTGGCTGTAAGCGTGTTTGTCTACCAGTATGCCAGTAGTGCACTGTCAAAGAAATGTGGAGTCTAAACGGGTAAATGGTGCTGTAACCAGAGATCAGCAGTGCTTAACACTGTGCAAACCCATGCACAACTGCTCCCACCTGCTGGAATGTGCCTTACCCAGTCCGTATCCACAGTCGTCGGTCTGTCCGCTAATAAAGAACTGCCCTAGTCACATGTTGGTAGCAGTACCCTGCACACAGCACATAGCTCATGTGAATTAACAATAGACCATGGCATATGTACAGACAATAGACCACACACACACCATGCAGTGCAGTCATCCAACAGTATAGCAATGTACTGGCAGATATGTCCGGACCACTGGTGTTTGCATGCCTGACCGCCCTGTGTGTCAGTGTGTGAGCATGCCCAGTATGACTGTTACGCATGTTGTCGACTGACATTACCGTCATACCATCATGTGTGTGAGCATGCCAAGTATGGACAATTGTATTGCATGTGTCATATGTCCAGATAGTCAGTACTGTGTTGTCAACCCCTCTGTTCTACACAGACAGGTGTCATGCAGTGTCTGCAGGGTAGCCAATGATCATGTGGCATTGACAGTTGCTACATGTCTGCATAGCGTGGGGGGACATCCAAACGCATCCACAGTCCTACACAGCACCGTCCATGGGTGGAGCACATGACTCTCACATGTGTAGGTTGGACGGGGGGCACAGCTGACAGTTGTACACATCTGCTGCTACTGTACTGGTATGCCAGGTACTCCATGTCAATATGTGGACCTACCTAAATTGCCGGTTGGAGGGATACCAGTGTACATCAGATCCCAGCGTGAAATACCAGCACACTGGTGATGGACGTCCTAGCTTTCACAACCTACATCAAACCGCCTGGCCTGCTGTAGTCTGTGTGTGTCTTTGGGGGTTGGGGTCATTCATTGGGCATATCCATAGGCCATTGTATATCATTTGTCTGTAGTGGTCCACACCTATCCAGCTGCATGGAACGTGTGTGGGCTGTATGGATGCACATGATGTTCATCACATAATCTGCAGTGGGTTAGGACACCCTGTGTACTACTGGCTACCATTGTGACCCCCGTATGTGCTACAGATGTCATGGTGCCACTATGGACATGTACTGTCTGCTGCCCTAACAATCAGCCACCAAAGTCTCTTGTATGCTCACATACATACCAAAACAATGGGTAAATACACATTCTAATACAATTGCCAATTTTTAGGTCGATAGACGTACCCTGGGGGTGTTTTGGACCTGAGGACAGTGCTGGAGGGCTGCCTATGTTGGATACACACAGTGCACCTCCTATACATGGCCGAGCACAGGTAGTGTCATGTTTGGCATCCATTGTACTGTGTGCGGGTCAGAGAGGGGACATCCGTGGATACCTACTGTGTCAGTGCATATGCCTTGTGTTGCCTCTTTGCCAAGGGCAGGTCATACTGTGCACAGCCTTTCGCCGACTGGGCCCTGCTCAGGAAGTTCCTTCACCAAGTCACACTGTGCCTGTACAGGCCTTGGCAGTGGTGTTGGGCCATGTGGCCCTGCCCCATGCTGTTCCTGCAGCAACCATTAATGCAGGATCAGAATGTGTAGCATAGCAAATACCATAACAAATTGTGTGCATGTAGCTAGTGAATACTGCAGGGCACCACCAGATGTGTCCGGATACTAGAACCATGAACTGAGCATTCCAAACACATGCTCAATTACATGTCCTGCCTGTGGATCCACCTCATTATGGTGTGAGTGTTCAGGTGTGGGTGCATTGCTGCTGGGTGTCATCAGCCACGACACCAGTGGTCACCCAGCATCCCCCAATAGGACACTGTAGGGGATGTCCATATTGGCTAAGGTGCGGTACAGCTATGTTAAAAGCCGTATATCGGAATCATCATAGCTTCCAGAGCAGACAGCACACATATTCAATGTAACGCCCTGGCCATCACATATGGCCTAGCTGTTGGAGGATATGCCCCTGCAGTGAATGTATGCCCTACCCCGCTCACTGGGTGGTGTTGGGATGTGTATGTCTGTGCAGGCTATAGCACCCAGTAACCCAGGGTAGTCATCCATGTGGTTAAAGAGATGCATATTGCTGGTCTACTAATCAAGTGTGTTAAGGACATGTACGTGCTCACTAGCCTGTTTTGGCATGGCATCTGTGAACTGGTGCAGTACTCTGGATGCAGATGCCTGTGAGATCCCCATGACATCCCCAGTTGTGCTGTGTGAGGTACCTGTGGCTAGTATACCCAGGCCAACACATACTGAGGTATCCAATGTGATGGGTTTCCCTCGACCTGTTTGATGTGTCAGGTGTCGAAGGCACAGGTCAGCAAGCCGCTGTAGGAGGTCTCTGTCCACCCCACAGTGCTCCACCATCCCCAGCTCATGTAGCCCCTGGTAAGTTACCCTGGGTCTATAAAGTCTTATGTCATCCCAATAAGGGATGTTCGGCAGCATACACATCCTCACTGCCCTCAGCCTCCTGCACATGATGGTCTATGTTGCCTGCTGCAGCCCTACTCATTTGGTTGGATTGTGTTGGGAAATGTACCCGCAGGTATACACCGGTGGTGTAGAGTGCGGAAGAAACCTGTGTGTATGATGCTTGCTCACATTACCGTACTGCTCAGGTGTGGGATGGCCATGTCATCTGCTGATTGTGCTGATCATCACCTGTTTGTGCAGCCTGTACATCCTGACAACCCCACCACTGCTGTTGTCCCTCCCAATGTCACCAGGCAAGTATAGACACACCCCTAGCTTAGGCGTGCTAAGGCAGGGGCGCTCCTGAGGCACAGTTCTGCAATGTACATACAGTATGCCTGACCCCCCCCCCTCCCATGCTGTCAACTATATCCGAACCCTGCACCCGGCTAACTACACACATACACTCCAGGTATCTGCATCACACCTAGGGGATAAATGGGATACACTATTGTCAACCGCATCTGCATAGTATAGTCTTCTAATGAATAGTTATATGACCCATACTGAACCTCCAAATTAATAACCACTGCTTAGTGTCGCTCAGATCTGTACACAACTGGTAACAGGTGCCTTACTATCACCATATTCGATGTCTCATGGTCTTCCCAGCAACAAAATACCTGGCATCTACGTGACTACAACCCGGGACCCTGCACACAACAGATGATGTGCATTACCACTATGCCATGGCAGATATACATACATCCCAGGTTATCACGTACAGACCATCCAGCACATACATTCAATAGTGATGATATCCCCAGACATATATGTTTATATCTATGTCTATCTCTCCATATCCACATATATCATATATATTATTTGTATACATATATACATAGATATACATACACACATATACATGTACACACACATGTAGATATTGAATTTATATCACAACAGCGGTCCACATCACAGCAAAGCATTAGACATGCATGAAAAGGAAAGTACATGTGCCATCTGCATCATGTAGTGTTGTTACTATCAAGACATGTGTGTTCTGTTGTGTCACACGGGTCAGACTCTATTAAGTGTAAGTGTAGGGCTGCTGACATTTACTCACCAGACCTGTTGGCGAATGTATGTGTTGACAACCCAGTGTCTTGTCAGAATATGAGGGCTGTGGACACTATATAGTTCAGCAACAAAAGACACTGAACACATCCCGCAGCTAGCCACCCACAGATATCACATAGGGTATAACTGCCAAACACACACACCTGCCATGCCGTGGAATCAAGCACCTACCTGTCTAGTCTACCACACTACAGCATTACGCAGTAACAGAAAGCTCCACCGAGTTTCAGCATCACCGCACTCTGGGAGGCATACTTGTAGGTGGATGACATCATCTGCAAAGGCAAAGACGCTGATAGGGAATGTATGGAGAGGGAGCCGTCTAAAAGCATTACTCTGTCCCCAGGCAGCTGGAAACACACACATACACACACGCACATACTTGGCAGGGCCAGGAGTCGAACATACACCTAACTACCTTATCACACTACAGCATTATGCAGTTACAGAACGCGTTACTGAGATTACTGGAACACAGCACTCCCAGAGTCATACTTCAAGGTGGATGACATCATCAGCAAAGGCAAAGACGCTGATAGGGAATGTATGGAGAGGGAGCAGTCTAAAAGTATATTACTGTCCCAAGGTACACGTAGACAAGCATACGGCAGTGGTGTGAGCAGGACAACTGCCTATATACGGAGCACTATTACAACACTACATGGATACGAGGCACACCCTTCAACACAGTCCCAGTGTGTTCAATGTAGGAATCCATCCTGACGTGGTGTATTGACATCTGTTGCCTGGATGACCACTATCGATATACAGGATTTCAATGGTCATGCCCATACACAGAGGCACATAACCACTGGGCATGCTCACACACTTAGTAGCACATGTCTGTTTGGAATGTACTGTGTGTCCATCTACACAACGGTGTATTGGGCATGCTCACACACTTAGTAGTTGCGAAGGGTTGTCTTATATGCACACGGATTCTTAACACAGAAGGGCACAGTGTGTCGATAGTGAACATTGTTAGCACGAACGCTGCACTACACACATCTGACACCGGTCATCAGTGCTAGCTGTGTAGCGTTCGTGATCACAGATGACAATCCAGATCCAACAATGGGGAATACGGACATCACTGCAGTGAGGAACACCTGGCATATGGCACAGTTGTGCACAATAGCACTACCACCGTACACCTCAGATACAGACATGTGGGCCATAAGACCGTGATGAACCGCTCCAGGTGTGACTGTCCCCACCTACATGAAGGCCACTCACATGTACTGACCAGTACACACTCAAGAGCCATCACAGATGTCTCAGGTGCAGATCACAGTAGTACATGCCGCAGTCTACTATGTAGCCGTTGTCCTTGGACCAGCAACACACATCCATACATTACCATGCCACCATGTTACTCATGACCAGTGGACTGTACATGGGTCTACAGCAATTGTGCAGACTACACATGTACTGACAAAAGTTCCATCATGTGGTATGCAATGCAATGATGCCACAGTTCATTACCAGGTCGGCTCTACACATAACTGGGGCCCTGGGTCTTACACAGCTTTAACAGATGATTGTCGCTGTACACCAGAAAACACTCATGTTTGGATATGACATACATGTAATCACAGTGGATATATACATGGCCCACAAACACATAATGCATATGTACATAGCAAAGCTTTTGCTGTCCTCTGAGCAGACAGGTGGCTACAGCTATCACACACATGCACATGGAAGGTAGGTCCATGGCTGTTGGATGCTAACAGTACATAAGGTAGCAGTGTAGACTGTGGTAACATTCCCTCTGCAACAGTTACCCATGACAACCAACATATCATACAACAGCCCATGTGTCATGTATGTCATCACACATGTCCACCAATTGCAATGCATACAAACATGGCTACATGACAGGAATGTAGGAGCAGCACACATGTGCATGTAGTGGTGTGCATGCAGCTACCATGCATGTGCAGTAGCTGATGTATGTCGTTCATCTGTGTCTAACTACAACATGCAGTTACAATGCAGCCCCAACATTGACACCTGTATATGGTGAAATACTGACAGTACGGTAGGATGTACATCAGGTATGGATAGATGTGTGCTCATAAAGTGGTGGTCCACCTTTGCAGATGGATGTTTGCTGAGGACAGCTCACAGGTGTGTCACAAGCCATCCTACCATTACATGTGCAAACAGTACACTATGTTACTGTTACCTGAAGGTGAAGACATACAATCTACACAGCAGTCAGGGTGTTACTGACTGTACATCACTTGACACCTGTAACACTTACGTCCTCCCATGTGCATATAGCAGCACAATTGCCAAAGGTAGTGTTGGTACACATAATGCGACCAATGCAGCTGCATGTCTGTCGGATGTATCATCATATAGCAGGTGTATGATTCACAGTACTGCCATGTGTGTTTGCTTGTGTGACCATATATGCAATGCATGGTGGGAAATACATCCCAATTGTTAACACACCCCTGTACACTGTTGCAGAGATCTGTACATACTGCAGTGTAGAAAGCAAGACGTAGGCAAGGATGGTGTGTGTATCACACACATGTCAGCTATCTGTATGTGAATGACATTTGTGGACTCCACAGTGTGTGTGTGTGTGTGTGTGTGTGTGTGTGTGTGTGTGTGTGTGTGTGTGTGTGTGTGTGTGTGTGTATGCATGGATGTCTGGTGCATGGAGTGAGGGTGTATGCTACCATGCAGAACAGACAGGCTCCCTAACCTCTCATGATGATGCAGTCTACTACCCTGTTGATGCCATTGGTCTCAGCCTTACTGGCTACCTGTACATGTTCATTCTCTGTGCCACGTCATGTGGGTGCACAGTACTGTGAAGGTGATTACCACATAGGCAGGGGTCCTCACCTCAACACTATCAAGTGTGCGTTATAGTGTCATTGACCCCGTGAGTGTGGTCATGTTACTGTGTGTTTCTGTGTATGTCTGTGTGTGTTCTCATCTTGTAATGTAACAGTGTATTACTGCTATACAGTGAGGCCTCCTGCTATCAACTGGCCTCTAAAGTTGACATCAGCCAGACCGCTGTGTAAACCCCCCGCACCATGTCACCATACCTGTGATGTAACCCGGTATGGATGTCACGTACCTAGCCACTCTAGCCTATTGAACAGATTACATGCTTCCGGAGCAGTAGATGTGTGGACATCTGTGGAATGGTAGCCAACAGTGAAGTTGAGGCTACATATAGCATGCTGGTATTGCCATACATGCCGGTGAGTACTCCACATTTACACATGGGAAACTGCTAACACTGCTACTTATTGGCACATGCAAGTAGACCTTAAGGAGGGAAGCAGGGCATCATTACCAACATGCTGTTACTGTTGTTACCAAGACACATACTGTGAACATATAACAATGCATTCTAAACCCGTACTACATGGTATGTCTGTTGTGTGTCAACAGTACACAACAAATGTAATATACACTACTCACTATTCTGTTCACCCTGTGCATCAGACCATATGAGCATGGCCCTGCACCGATGGTGTGGATGACAGGGATGTGGCACAGGCATCATTATATGCACAGGGTGATAATGTTTGCCAGGGGCATAGGCTGCACCAGTGGATGACATCATGTGTGTGGGTTAGGGCCAGTGATCCGATTGGACATGTGTGGTAGTTATGCATGTGGGTGTTGTGGTGCCCTACAGATGTTTCTGCTGTGTGTGTGTGTGTGTGTGTGTGTGTGTGTGTGCACACAGTTCTGCCATGTGCCTAGCCTACACAGGGGTATTATTGACAGCTCCAGATTGTACAGACCAGGATGTACAGCTCACTGTGTCCGGCCATGGCCAGGTGACCTGTGCCTGCCAGGGGTTTCACGGGCACTACCAGGCAGAGGTACAGATTGGCTACTGTCCGATGACACGTGTCCACTGGAACCATGTCCCCACTGAGAACATCCAGGGCCACGACCACATGGCCTGCTGTGTTCTGGTGTGGACAGCGGAGCACTAGCTGCACTGCTACTGCTACTGGCACTGTGGGAGCGGGCATGTGAGGTGGCTCGTTCATGTTGACCTGCACCGGGTGGTGTAGCTGGCCTACGTCCACGTTGCCTACGCCTCACTCGTACCAGATGTTCCAGCACAGACAGCTCATGCTCACGGATTGCCATGCCACGGTCAAGGATTCCAACCATGTCACCCAGTCACCTGCCCAGAACATCAGCTATCTGCTGTTGAGCATTTGCCAATGCCTGGATGTTGTTTAAAGAATGGATAGCAGCCCTCTGAAGCCTCTGCCCTTCTGTGTTTTGCCGTTCAGCATGTGCCTGTGCCGCCTTTACAGTCTGGAACATGCATCCGGTGACACCAGCTGCTGTGCTCTGTCCTGCAGGTACATGTCTGCCAGAGGTCCACCTATGAGCAGCACTGGCCACATGCCTGTGTGGCACATCTGCAGTCATTACACTGACACCATGGTGTGGAGACACACCTTCTGTAGCCACCACACGTTCCTGTTCCAAGCTAACACACGCTGACTATCCTTCCTCTATGGCCACTGGTGATGGGGTATGTGTTGGCATGAGTACTGTGTGCGGGGAAGAGGGGGACATAGCAGGGATGGCAACCATCGGCACAGATTCAGCCCCTGACAACCCTGCCTGTACCTCATGAATATGTTCATCATTGCTAGTATCTGTGGGGACACTAACATTAGATGGACCGCAGGAGGGTAACACACCTACATCACCTGTGAATGCAAAGAAAGATCTACATTACACACAGACACAGACACACACACAGACACGCATGCATGGACACACACACTCACCATGCATGTGATTTGACAGATGACATGCAGCATGCATGTGATACAGCAGACGGCATGCAGCTCAGACATTAATAGTGATAGTTAGCATACCTCCCTGGGTTGCACACAACAGCAAGCAGGTGTCATATCAGAAGCCATGCAGTTCACACAATCATGGTAGTAAGCATGCATACCTGTGATACACCATGTGGACCAGCACAGGATAACAGTACACATGGCTGATGTGACCTTAACGTTGACATGTAGTATGACATGTAATCTGCGGATGTGTGCATTGATATGCATACATGTCTGACACAATGGTGTCCTGACACATGTACAGCGGTGTAATGGGTATCACATTGCAGTGTTGTCTGTATGCCCTTCAGATAGAAAGCACTTTTAGTAGATGTGCATGAGCATTGATGGGTGGTATGAGGTGTCTACATTGCTATACAGTGTGAAGTATAGACACTGTGCCATTGCATGGCATCATAAGGCACCTATTTTGCTATACAGTGTGTAATACACACACAGTGCATAGCCATGACTGCATGCAAACACATGACATAACTACTGTGGATTGTGACCCACATCGCTGAGGTGTATACACACTAAACCATGCTGTGTCATGTGACAGGTCACTGGTAGACCTACGGATGACACCCCTGCACATCTACTAACATGTCTTAGCTGCCTGGCAATCGTGTCCACACATGGCAGACATGTCAATACACCATGTCCCACATGACAGTTATGTACCACACACATGAGGTGCACGGCTGACAGTGACGTCCAACAGCAGCAAGGGAAATGTACGGTATCTGTGGCCTGATGTGGTGTCTATGTCTGTGGAAGCTGTACTGGTGACTAATGTCATGCTATGACACATGTCATGATGTTCAACACATCTTATATGGTCAAATTAAGTGACACCTCCACAAGCCATGCACAGACATTTAGGATGTCCAGTGTTCCACATCAGCTATATAACGATTCAGCAAAGGCTATAGTTGGACCATGTGTGGACAATGTGCAACAGGGTGTATATACATCACATCTACTGTGTGGCTACATGTCTCTGGCCATCCTCCATGGCCATGTGTGAACATGTGTTGGCCAAATGTTTGTGATGGCCGTCTCACATGTCTGTGTTGTCCCATATGACATACACCCATAGATGTCAGATACGTCACTGTCCACAGGGTTATGCAGACAAAGGGTTGTAGGTTTGGTATGTGGGGTATGTATTATGCGATAGTGAGACAATATTGCAGCCGGAGCACTACATGTCTGGGACTTGTCAAATGGCACATCACAATGTGTGCACCCATTGCAGGGGCATATTACACAATGATGAGTCCTGTGGGCTGCCCACATCCCAACTCACTGTATGGTACTGTTTGCGTACCACACATGTGTTGCTCCAATGTATAGTACATATGCCTACATTGAACAACACCTCCACCGTTGTATGCACAGCTGTCCACATATCTAGCAATGACAGATACTGTGGTTTTATGTCGGTGTTTCATTTAGTCTGAATATATTGCACATGGATAGCCAGTGTGCTTTGATGACAGATGCGACCTGTATATCTTGACTGGACCATACGTTATGTGTACATGTGTTAACTGGCCACATGGTGAATAGATATATGCATTAACATGCCTGATACTGATAACTGTCTCACCTGCAACGGACTGATGTTTATGTGGCACACCAGAGGTACCTGTATAGGGGTGACACAGTGGTTTGAACATTATCCATGACTGTATGACAGCTACAGGGGGCACTGTGCATGTTAACACATTTGCCTGTACAATAGCATATAGTATGCACATGTGTGCATACACAGGGTACCTAACTATAGTATGCGGCATGTGTGTAAACTTACCTTGCATATGATATTATATTACATATTGTACAGCGACACATGCAACTAAATGGGATATGATAGTCATATGTGCATTAGTGATTTACCAGGCAACACCAGGCTCAGTGGTTGGGAGACACCCACCTCCACAATGGCAGCTGCTGTTTGTGGATGCTGTTCTGAGGGTGTCCCCAGGCCAGCCAGTAGCTCCTCGGTGCATGTGAGTGGGGGCTAGGTCGCTGGCCCACCACCTGTTCCACCTTGTTCCCTGGCAATTGCATTGGCATGCTGTTTTGCATATCGTATCAGGTCCATGCAGTGTCTGCGCACCTGTTGGTAGGTGCAGTTATGGCTACCCACATCATTAACCCTCCCTGGTAGTTCCTGCCACAGGTCGTCACACTGCTGGGCATGCTGTGGCACATGGCTGAACAACACCTCATAGTTATCATGGAGGTATGGGATGAGGGCATCATCCTCCTGGCAGCTATACGCTGGCAGGCATGAATGAGGCATTATCTGGAAGACATAATGATGGAGACAGGTCACAGTATCACAGAGATGTACAGAGATACAGCTGCACATACATTCGCATTAAATCTAGTACATATGAACAGTTATCTTTGCAAATCGTCATGACACTGACATGACTGACATGTTTGTGTCACACACATGAACACCCGTTGTGCATTGGATATCATCACCATATGTGTGTGTCACCTCATTACATTGCATATACTCGATGTGAATGCTGTCTTGATGTGGGCATGTCTGTTTGCATGTACTGGTGCTCTTACCTATCAGCACATGCCTGGATGTGTCCGCAGTAATGCTGTTGACCTTGATGCTGTGTATATGTCACATATCAACAAATACACTGCCTTAACGGACATGAGCAGTGACAATGCACACATGCGCACGGAAACCATTACATGCATATGTTTTGCCATATACATCTACACGGCAGTGTACAGCAGTTCAACATCCTGCCACGTATCGCCTGTGTTGCACATGTGATACCCATGTGACAATGGCTAGCTGGACGTTATTCGCAGGGATGGTTATCAACCATGGCATGTACGGGCAAGGTTTACTAGCTGTATCCAACAGCCATTTTGCCACCGCTAGGTGCATCAGTGCCACATTACTGATCCAGACAGTTAATGATACATCTACCATGCGGTCATCGCACCATGTTTGACAGAGATGACATGTGCAGCTTTGATGGACAGGGTTGCATGGTATGGCAGGGGTATGTAACATGTATGGCACACGGATCTGTCCAGCATGTGGTGATCATTGTATTAGGACGGTGGCTGTCCATGACGTATGTCTTTCAGATCAGGATATGTACATGTAGCATGTCCAACATCACAGTGTAGCACATGTCTTTATGAAAGGTAGCTAACAAGCTACATAGTGGAGATGAGGATTATGAAGGCTGGTATCTCCCATCCACGCATGGCCAATACACCTGACAGGTGATATGTGATCCGATATTGGTCACCCGAGTGCTGAGTATGCCTGTCCAATGATCTCCATGCTCATGGATGGCACCCTGTCATGACATAGGTGCCTTGTATGACTTAGGGAGGTGAACTGCACAAACCATCCCTTACACACAGTGTCCATAATGTTGACCGCTGCCTAGGTGGTAGTTAATGGGTACAGGGTTATTCACCTAGTGGTGACAATGCTATTATCGGCTGTCGGATTGTGCACATATGTCACACACCTCACCCACAAAGCCCATTCTGTATGTTGTCCACAACACTGAGACAGCTATTGCTCCTAGGTCATGGCCATTCACATCCTTACATATGCAGATGTCTCCCATTTGTCTGTGTGGTATGGGTTACAGTGAAGGGGGAGTACAAAACATTAACCCTGTTTTACTGTAGCTGCCACTGGTGTGATATGCACATGTCACTCAGACACCTTTTGTAGCATTTCTTCTGTCAACAGGCCACTGGTAGACCACTCTTGTGACATTCAAAGGTACACCTAGTATATTCAGTGTAGCTGGAACACAGTATGGATGATGTCCTATGACCTGTCACACGTATGCTATGTAGTGTGAAATCATCTGTACTGTCATCTACATCTCTACTGCTAACATCTACGTTGATAAAGGTTCATAGACCTGCAGACCATACTCAGCAGAGTAATAGTGCAGTGCCTCCAATTATGACTGGCGTCTCCGCTTGTGGGTTGCAGTGGGTTTATATTATCCAACACCCTATCTGTTCATGCTCAGGACTTGTTCAGAACATGTAAGCACTTCATGATGTACTTATTACTATAGCACACATTCCAACTCATTTCTTACAGGTACACTGTCTGTCCTCACATTTCCAGCTTGCTTACAGTACAACAGCTGTTGTACACACATAACTCACATATCTTGTGAGACATGCTTGAATATACAGGCATGTCCAAGTGTCACTTACCAGTGTTATTGCCTGTCTATATGATGAATATGGCAAACATGAGGCAATAGAGCAATTGTCTCATGTACACAGTCAATGCTCACCTCCCAACATACGACACTACAGCCTGTGGGAAATGCACATATGTAGCCATGCCGGGGGTAATGATCTCACCAACCCAGACTGAACCTGACATTCATGTGGAGACGTTTAACATTTGCGACACACCCCACTCATCACATAGTCTCACTAGATCTCTACCACCACAGGCCACACAGAGTATGACTACAACATTTGCAGAACCTCTCCATACTCTTTGTAGGCAACAGAGGCAGCCCCCATCAAACACAACACCAATTACTTATAGCCCACAGACTCATGTGTGCACATCAACTACAGCCAATTGAGTGTCATAACCTACACAACACACCAGTCATAGGTGACTTTGTAGGCGGTCACACTGATGTCCCACTCAGCAGGCTACACAAGGCGATAGTTGCTTACATCTGGCTGTTGGGTTACAGGATCCGCAACATAACCTATGCCCCCATGCCACACCTCATCAGGTACGATTTGACTCTCATTCTCCATGTTAGTGTGACTGCCCTGAAATGTAACTTCCTGGACTACATGTACAGGGACATGCAATAGCTCTCTTGTCTTGTAGCCCAGAAGGTATCGCCCAAGCCCTGAGAAGAATTCTGCATTCATCCAGACTGATACCACTGTACAATGACTGAATGTTTCACTTCAACAGTTGCCTATGCGTCTGCTGTCATTCCACAGGCATCCAGTATCTGTGTGCTTTGAATGACACGGTCAAAAAAACACGATGCTTTGGCATAGGTAACCTGCACCTGTCAACCCTGGGAGTACAGATAACATGCAAGGCTCTTGCTGCTCCTATACTGCCTGTCTTGGACAGTTTCCAATAACATTCACCACTAGAACAGGAACAGGCAAGCAAAACCTGGGGTACTTAACAAAAAAGCTACACAAACTGTTAAAAAACAAGAAGCAAGGTGATAAACACGGGGTATATGCCACTAGAAGCACAGGCAATTGCAGATAACAATAATTCCTTCCTTTTAACACACTTTCTTTATTGGTGTTTTCGAGGTTATGTCGTTTCCTTCCTCAGAAAAGCAGCAGACAACAAACGTTACAGTGACAGCATTCAGCCCTTACTTTTAAAACCACAAGGCATCATGTGATGCTAAATGGGAGGACATTCCAATTCAATTATTACTTAATTGCTTAAATTAAAAAATCCCAATAAATCAGGAATAAATGTTTTAACTGAGCACAATGCTTCACAACATTCCATATTAATGCATCACAAAAAAAATCATCACAAAAAAACACTGATAATGTTAACCTAACATTTGACCACATAAAAGACATTAAAGATCAGACATAAATAGCACTATTTTATATACTAAAAACGAATAATATACTCCCTTAAAATATAAATAAGCAGCCATTCTATTACTTAAAATAGAGCCATTATAATGAACTTATATTCTTCATAATTACATGAATAAATGTATGGCCATTTAATTACGTTAAACTAAAAAATGCAGAATTTTAAGTAATAGAATGGCTGCTTATTTATATTTTAAGGGAGTATATTATTCATTTTTAGTATATAAAATAGTGCTATTTATGTCTGATTTTTAATGTCTTTTATGTGGTCAAATGTTAGGTTAACATTATCAGTGATTTTTTGTGATGATTTTTTTGTGATGCATTAATATGGAATGTTGTGAAGCATTGTGCTCAGTTAAAACATTTATTCCTGATTTATTGGGATTTTTTAATTTAAGCAATTAAGTAATAATTGAATTGGAATGCCCTCCCATTTAGCATCACATGATGCCTTGTGGTTTTAAAAGTAAGGGCTGAACGCTGTCACTGTAACGTTTGTTGTCTGCTGCTTTTCTGAGGAAGGAAACGCATAGCCGTCTCCAAAAACACCAATAAAGAAAGTGTGTTAAAAGGAAGGAATTATTGTTATCTGCAATTGCCTGTGCTTCTAGTGGCATATACCCCATGTTTATCACCTCGCTTCTTGTTTTTTAAAACCTGGGGTACTGTTACTCACTGCTTGACATCTTCATCTCTACTAACGCACCCAGGCGAGGCACTCCTTATAATGGACCACTTCAATATCTCTGCAGTGACTGGGACCTGCCTCTAGGCTCCAGAGAGCACACCTGCACTGACAGGTTACACGCAGACCACACCTTTCAGTCATGTAACCAGGACCGGAACACCCACGGCGGAGGTGTGTCCATATTTCGCAAGGATGTACACACCTCCAGGCTGGTTCCTTAGCACAATGCGTCAGAGGTGATCCATGTGCAACTAACTGTGGCCAGAACTGCTATACACATTGTAACTTGCTACAGATTCAACAACATACCCCATGGTTACCGCCCTCATTTCTTGGTGTACTGGACAGTAGGGTTCAGACAGGTACTACTGATGTGAGACTGACACTACCCTACACTTAACTGGGATGCCTACTCATGTACCAACACATTAGGCCAGTGCTTTTTGGGATTCATAACCTCCACACGGCTGGATCAACCCATACACACCACCACCAAGACCAATAATATCCTAGAAATGGACATTACCAACATGTGACTGGTGT
Organism: Protopterus annectens; assembly: GCF_019279795.1. NCBI lineage: Eukaryota > Metazoa > Chordata > Ceratodontiformes > Protopteridae > Protopterus > Protopterus annectens. Next base: position 706,577,204 of record NC_056729.1, read on the forward strand.
TCCACACCTGGGGTTATCCCCTCATTGGTAGTTTCCGAACATATGCTAATCACCCTTATTATCCACATCCCGACACCACACCCTTCACGGAATACACAGTAGAGGATTTCTACAATGCCTACATCAGACATCTTATGACAGCAGTAGTAAACGTCATGACACCCGTGCAGATTGACAATGCACTTACAAAATCTGAAACATACACCAGTGCACTTCATTAGCACTTACAGGACTGCATGGATCATGCTATCCCAAACAGAGCCATGATGGTACCCACCAGATAACGGATGCCACTCTGGGGGTCCTGTTCCATGCACATAATGTACAACAGGAGGTGGTGGCTGTTGCAAAGTGGAGTACAAACCCATGGGTGGGGTAGCTCACTGGTCAGCCTCAGTAGGATCCCAGATTCCTTTATCACATCCTCCAAAGCTAGCTACATAAACATTACTGTGACACATTCCAAGGACTACCACAAAGCATTATGGAGGTATGTCAGTACTCAATGGCAATACCCACATCTGCTCTGACATACGACGGTTAGGCAGGAACATTACAGACCGACTGCTAATGGCAACATCCTGGCAGATAGGTTCAATGCCAACTTTACGCCCTCTCACTCCCTACAGGCCCAAAATTCATACAGGAACAATGTAGAGTCCCTGCGGTCACAACTACGCAGTTCCAACCTGCACTCTCTAATGCCTGGAACACAGACTCCATGTGACCGTCCAACATCCCAGGCTGCGATTTACACAAACCTCAGAATGACATGGCTCCCCACTTGACCACCAGATTCAGTAATACCCTTGTATCAGACATTGTGGCCCCTGAATGGCACACAGCAACAGTCATCACACTCCACACAGGTGGCACCACAATGAACCACAGGGACTATTGCCCTATATGCCTGACTGGACTGTTCTGCAAGGCTATGGGGCACATCATCATGGAAGTCATTCACAGAGACATTGGTGGCCTCCAGACCTTTGATGCCACCTGTGTTGGATTTGTTAGGGCCAGACCATGGCTCCTATAGCTGGTGGACTCCTTTGATACAGTTACCAGGGTAGTTGATGAGGGTAAGGGGGTCCACACAGCCTACATTGTCCTCTCATTGGCTTTCAGCACCGTTCTCCATTCTGGTATTAACGACATACACATCCTCCTGCACATCGACCCCTACGTGTCGGGATGTTATGCAAAGTGGCTCATGGACAGGACCCACACAATGAGGGTAGCATACCGCGGTACATACAGTAATTCAGTTACTCTTGGCGTACCACAGTCCTCGGTCATAGGGCCCCTCATGTTCGGTATATGCTTCCTGGAGGTACAGGCTGGCACAGACGGACTTTCCCTGAATAGGTTTCCAGACGACTGCAAACAAGGAGCCATGATTGATCCACCAGCTGATACAGGCACCCTCCATATTGGTGTCACTGTGACGGATACCTGATGTCAATAACATGGCCTCAAGCTGCATAACACAAGGTGCATAGACATCCCGTTTGGATTACAGCACTCACCCACTGACTGTCACATAGCTGGTAGTCCCCTACATACATGTGACATTATACGGGATCTTAGTACACACGTATATAACACCCACTCCTTTGATAACCATATTGCCAATGTGGCATGGATATCCTTCTATGTGGCCACCCTTATCTGTAATGGGTTTGTAGCTGGAACAAAGGCACCCATTGTACCTCTATACTCCTAACATATGACACACGTTCAGGGGTACAACACCCCTTTTGGGGTGCACCTTACGGAAGAGCAATGCCTTTACATACCACAACATTAACACACCATGAGGATTATTGACCTCCGAAGGATGACGTATGCGGCACAACTACGGACACCACGACTGTACACATTTGCATACTGCATACTCAGGGGTGACCACTGCTGAACATACAGGGCCCATGTCCACAACAATATTTATGGATATACTTCACATAAGCAACATAAGCAAAGGCCACTGACAGCAACATGCTCATAGATATGTGCACAAATGCAATGATGAGTGGGACGTGCTTGATGCATACATTCTTGAACCAGACACTCACCGTGCTTTGGAACATGATTCCTATGTACATCAAGCAGGGACACTCACTAGCACTCTTCATGAGATACCTCGATGGGTAGATGAGAGACACACATGTAAGCCAGGGATCTCTGCAGTGTCTGTACTGTACACAGGTGCAGGTAACACATGGCTCTGCCGTTCACAGACAGGACACTATCCTAGGGAGGTGCCGCCGGTGAAAACACTGTCGTTGGGCTTACACATGGAAGTGGCCAGACAGCATAGTACCTCACTATGAACCTGGGAAGCTATTACATGTCCTTTGTGCATGGATAATTGATTAGCTCTTCCATTTCAGTTAGCTATCATGCTGTTACAGTGTCCCATGACTACACACCATATGTATCCTGTTATTGTGTATTCTACATGCCAATAAATGATAACCTTTGTTTGCATGATATAACAGTTATGCTGTGTAAAATATCTGACATATCTACCTACAATACTGTACATTACACATATTTTAAACATTATCCCATAATGCAAAGCATACTTGCACAGCAGGACCACCCTAGGCATGTTATTCTCATTATATGCCCTTACACATGCCTACTGTGACAGTACATCGACATATACTATCCCCTGCTATGGCACGTACATGTTGGACAAATCCTACCACTGATGGCGGGTGGTGTGGAATTGTTGTGTTTAAAGCCCTCATGTAGCATCCCTTGTGGTGTATGAAATGTTTACCTTGTGGCCCACAGCATGGACATACAATTTCTACAAGCATTACTATGCTCAACAAGACATCACTACATAATACCTTTTCCCACTTTATGCATTGCGTACACTTTAATTACTACAAAACAGGCTCTACATACACTGACATACTGAGTGTTCTACATACCTTGTTTCTGAGTCTTCGTAAAATATTTCTCTTACACCTTTACTGTTTAAACGGTTCTATGGTATGAGCTTACAGTTTGAATGTATGGCAAGGCATCCTTATATACGTCGATACTTGTAACATGTGGTATCCTGCCACCAATTGGTGTTCCTGAGTAAATTATTACATGCACATCAGCTGTGCCACTACTAAATTCACAAATTACACAGCAACAGTGGGGTATAATTGAATTCTCCACTTGGGCGTTGCCCGTTTACCCTACCTTCGGGGAGACGGCCTGTATGTGTTTTGTTGTGAAGAACTGCAACTGCTATTTGGAGAGACACGGATATTTTGAATTTATGTCCCCCATGGATTGTGTGTGACGGCTAGAGTATGTGGTTTTACATGTGAGTGTACCTGTCATCTCAACCGTCTGATAAGGGACTACTGCAAACAAAACCTGTAACATTGTCATCTGTTCCATTATACAACAGCTACGTTTCACATGGCGCCATTACAAATGTATCTCTCACAAGGTATATTAACGGTTCTGCAGATGTAATTGAGTGACTGGATGTTTGTGATGTTATTACAGTCTGTATTGCAATTGTTTCAGATGTGGGAAATATGTAGGTGGGTGTACATAGCATATACAGGTCTGTGGGGACTGCATTTCTAAATATTCCATATATGTGTGTGGGCTCCTTCCCTAATTGAAGACCTATCATTTAGTAGACTGAGAAACTATGGTTGTTATGGGCTTATACATTGAGCCATTGTTAATTGGTTTCTATATAGCATGCAGGTGAGGTTGATACTTCAATACCTCCGGAAATACATCGATATGTAAGGGAATGTTACTAAATGACAGCTGTCTTATGTATTTCTGTCACAGATATTTGCACTCATTGCAGTTGTGTTGGTGACTGAACCTCTTTGGCATGGGTTGCCACCTTTTCAAATGGCCATAGTGGGACATTTGCAGGACACACATCGGTGTTTCCAAGCCAACACATATCCATGTTCAGTACACAGGATAGAACATACTTTTATCCTGAATACATACTTATTCTTGAATCACTTTAGCTACTTATCATGTTTCATGTAACATTTACGTATTTAGATACAGGCATAACTATTTAATGCAACTATTACATAATATATGGGACATAATTATGTCCTACAATCTCAGACATTTGCCCTTTGTAATGTTCTTGTCAGGACACAACTGCCCAAGGAGGGGCTGTCCCTCTTAAAGTGGGACAGGTGGTAACCGTATGCCTACAGCCAGCTATGACTACACCTACCGTACTGATCTACCTCCAAGATAGCACTAACAGACACATGATGCAAACACACACACACATACACACACACAAATTACAGTCCCACAGAAATGCCCATGGCACCCTCAACACACACATACACAGACTACAGCATACACAGTTGAACACAGCACCTACCTGGACTGCAAAACTGGCAGCGATAACTACATGTCCCTTAACATCATGATAATATTACTCTCGGTACTTGAGTTCTGGTACTGTGGTCTTTCAGTCTTTCAGCCTCGTGATTATGCGTGTTGATATGTGACACATTTGATAGTTGGCAGTATCCTATTTATTTGCACCTCCATGGTTGTGTACAAGTCGTTGACCTATCTATATATTTGCAGATATAGGTGAATACGTACATATCAACTTATATCTCTCTATCACCCTTCATATATATGTATATATATATATATATATATATATATATATATATATATATATATAGAGAGAGAGAGAGAGAGAGTGAGGGAGAACACACCTTTCGTTGTGTACATGTCAGTGTATACTGTTTCCTGGACTCCGCACGTTTGTGTTTTAACCTGTCACAATACACACCTGCCTTTGATACATCTCAGGTAGCTTAGTGTTAGGTGATTGTGTACATGATTGCATGTTCTACTCCTGGCAGTGGTCGTTCTACCCTTCAGAGCAGGCACTATTAGTACAGGGGTGAATAATGCTAGTTTCACCTGTTCTGGACATCGTTGACATTGATCTGGGAGATATTCAGAAAAACATAGCCCTGTTTCACACATATCCATATATTCATGTTTAAACAACGCTTACCAGCACTTACCAACGCATAATCCCGCTGACATGTGCTAAACCTGATATGATGACCTGCATCCATCATCCATTATTCATGCCTTCAGGATTACGTAACGTCTCTTGCAGGACGTGGGACCGGGAACATGCATGACAGTCAGTGCATTTACCACTTGGGCATCTGGGATTTGTACACGTGTTATGGTGTTTTGTATGTTGACTGTACTACGGCTGTTACTCCATACTGCAATCAAATGTATATGGATGAGACCTATTAATGGTATGTCCAAGTGATGTTTAATGGATGTGCTCCAGCATTGGTAATGTATGTCACAGTGAGCCACACACTATAATGTGCTACACCTTCACACAACCATAGGTGGAGCATGGTGGGGTGACAGATACCTGCCATGGGTACTCCCCATGCTTTGCCACTACATCTCTGATTACATTATATGGAGCCCCTCATTAACACACCAGGTAAGCCATGCAGAGTGTGTGGGGAGCAGTGATTACACACATGGATCCCGCAATTGCCTCTGCTCCACTGAGGGACAGTTGGTTAATCGAAGTGGTGGCGACAGACACTGTTTGCCTCAGTTGATGAATGGCCTCTGACAATCAGGTGTGTACCTACCGATGTACCTAGGAACCTATACATACAGTATCAACATATGCTGTTAGGTGTGTATACTATTCAGTTGTTGACATTCCTTGTTCCAGTAGCTGTTGTGTGTGCAATGGTTGAGGGTTGCCTATGTAGGATTCACACAGTAGGCCACCTATACATTACATGTTACAGGTGGTCGCGTGTGTGTGCCATCCAGTTTACTGTGTGTGCAGGTGGAGAAGTGTGTCAGTCCGTAGGGGCCTACACTGTCAAGTGTATGAGCTATATGTTCCCTCTTTGCCAAGGCGTAGGTATATTGGGCACGCCTCTGTCTGCCTACTGTGGTAGGCTCAGGGTGTTCGTGGTCTGAATCTCTCTGTGCCTGTGATGGCCTTGGCAATTGTGGTGGGCTGTGAGGCCCTTCACCATTATGTCCCTGCTGCAGCTGTTTCTGCAGGATCATATTATGTAGCATGGCACATACTATGAAGATGTGGGCACACATGCCTGGAGAGTACTACAAGGCTCCACCAGATATGTCCAAGCAACAGAACCATGATTTCAGCATCCCAAACACACGCTCTATGATGATTGTGGTTTGTGCGTGTGCCTCATTATGGCGTTCTTGCATGGGTGCGTGTGCATTTCTGATGGGAGTCATCATCCACGGCTCCAGTGCATAGCCAGCATCCCCCACAAGTTGGCCATGTGGGATGCCCCCCTGACAAATACCTGATACAGCTGTGAGGCATGCCAGATGTGGGAGTCATGGTAGCTTCCAGGGCTGCCGGCACACACATCCATAATAATGCCCTGGGCATTGCACACGACCTGGCAGTTGATAAAGTGGTATCCCTTGCGGTTTTTGTAGCGCCTACCATGCTCACCAGGTGGTGACTTGATATGTATGTGCGTGCAGTCTATTGCACCCAGTACCTCCAGGTAGTGTGCCACCTGGTGGAAGAGACGCATATTGCTGGCCAACTCCTCCTGAGTTCGGGGGAAATATATATGCTCATTGGCATGTGGTAACATAGCATCCAGGAACTGGTGTAGTACCCTGGATGCTGATGCCTGTGAGATCCCCATTATATCTCCAGTTGGCCTTTGAAAGGTACCTGTGGCTAGTATTCGCAAGCTTACACATACCTTCATGTCACTGGGATGGGTTCCCCTCTGTTGTTTCTGGATCTCAGGCGTGGCCAGCACAGCTCAACTATTTGCTGTAAGTTGTCCCTGTCCACCCTGTAACACTCTAATATCTCCAGATCATGTAGCCCCTGGTAGGTTACCCTTGGTCTGAACACTCTTCTCCTCCTCCGGGGCCTGCGGTGGTTGTCAGCATCATCCTCCACAACACCTTCAGTCTCTAACACATGGTGATGAATCACAGCTATGGCAGCTCCCAACATGTACATTGTAAATGTTCCCCATCTGTTTACACCAATGGTGCAGTGTTTGGGAATACACAGGTGTGTGTGAGGTGCCTTCACACTTTATACTATTGTGCTGTGAACACTGATGATGTCATAGGGTGTCTATGTACCATCGGAGCTACAGGGTATCTTATGTGTTTTACAACAGGTACTGCTATTGTGGTGCCTTTGGTGTTGAATTATATTTGGCTGCCGTGGATTACCTCTTGCCCTTCCCTTAACATTTATTGACGTTTCCCCTCCCATTTTCTGGCATGCATCCAGCAGCCTGCTTTAATTTGTACTTTCCTAAACCTAGCTTATCTTACGACATGTGTTCTATGGCCGATCTACTGCATGTTTGCTTTGCTCTGCTATGACAGTTCTCTTTTCTTTGCAATCTGACACCTCCCCTATCCTGTTTTGCAGGTTGCTGCGAGCAGACTTGTTAGCTGCCGTCGATTGCCCACTGTGAGTTAATAGGTGTTAATTGCTCAGTTGTACTCCAATTACCCCTCTGCGGCATTACCTAATTTTCTTCCCCTAACCTTCCTGTTTGAGCTATGGTGTGCGACATGTGCGTCCGCTTACTGGGTTTCGGGCATGTTTTCATCCACGTACACATGCGCTTTCGGGCACCATATGTGCTCTCAGCTAAATGATGCTATACCTACATCCGCACCCCCATCCTGTGGCTTTGCTTAGCAATGGGCAGGCCGGATTTGAATGTGCTTACAGCTATGGTGGCATACCCCACTGCTGATATCATGTATACCTCCAAACCACTCCTCGGTGTTGTAGCACTGCGCCGTATGGTACATCCTTAGTCTGGCGGGACATTTGCGATTCACTATTACTTGCCTCATTTGCATTGCATTGGCTACTAATTCATAGTTACCACGCAGAACACTGTCACAGACCCTTAGCAACCCTTGCAGCTTGGTTGTGGCGTACCATGCATACCATTGAGTATTATGGTGAAATCATGATTTGTATTACATTGTGATTTTATGACATTTGTGTATATTTTCCTTGTGTTCCCATTTGCGCACACATGCCCTGCGGTTGTACTTTGTGTTGCTGTGGACATGACATTAAATGTTGTTTTTTAGGTGTTGTGCATCGTTTCTTATGCCATTGGCTGTATATTTAGCCACTGGCATATGTTAACTTAGTAATACATGAGTCTGGTCTGCTTTCATAGCTCCAATGTTCTGTTTGGCAAAATGTAAACCATTTTTTGTGGTTTACATTTCTTTGGGCTTATGCTACGCCTGCACCACTTCATGAATCGCTATGTACCATCATTTGCATGGTGCAGTACTGCGCATGGGGTGATTAGCATACCTGTGCTGAGGGCTGCGCAGATATGGTGTACGCTGGTAGTTCACGTGGAATTGGATCATACCTGAATCGCTCGGCGGCCATATTTGGCATTATACCGCCTACGCTACACCTGCGCCTGGCGCAAGCTTCATGAATCCCGGGGAATGTGTAAAAATCCTATTTAGTGTAAATCAAATTGATATGTAAACTTCAAAAACTGAGTGTCAGAATCCAGGAATAATATAAACTCATTAATCAAAGCATATGGACCATCCCAGATTTCCCTCTTGAAATTGAGAGCATTAATAAGATAACATTTATTTATTTATTTGTATAAACACATATATAAATGTTTTAGGATTTTATATTAATGTTGTGCACATATTTATTAATATGTTATACTAGTTTTTATGTATTAATTTTGTCTATGACTTTAAGGGAGTGTGGTTAGTAATGAGGACAGTGGTTATGACAAGGTTTAAAAATGGTTTGCTTTTTCTGATGGATTGTCTGATGAAGTTCTGTGTATAGGATGAAAGCACTTACTGGCTTTCTATTTGTTTGTTCAATAAACCTTGTTTGCACCTGAGACTTGTGGTATTTGCTTGTTTTTGGAGTTTGCCTTGTTCCCTATCTGTTGTGGTGTTCAGCAGTTTCTTTGTGCTTTTCGTGTGTGGAGTTTGTGATGGCAGATGTGGATAGTGTGGAAGACTTCAATGAACTATCTGTGAAAAGCACTGATTTCAGTGCCATTCTGGACTTAATGAACATCATTCAAAAACGCAGAAAGTAGATTCTCTTACTACCAGTCCCCCTGGTGACGTGAGACGTACAACAGGAGAAGGAAATATGGCATCTTCTGCTTTACGGAATACCTTGAGTAACTTTAATCCGCTCAACTGTTCACAATCTGGTACATCTAATGATAATTTTACCCTGACTTCAAATAACAAATCCAATATGAGCCCTACAAGTTCCATACCTTGTGGACAATGATTTCCTGATGTCAGCATGGGAATACAAAGTTCGGGTAATATACCACAACTAAAGGATTGGCTTGCAGCTAGAATTTCTTTACAGAATGGACAATCCAGTAGGACTGAGGCTGGTCATAAAAGCCTTCATTTTTTATTAGAATAATTTGAGTATTATTTATCTAAAATTAAGCATTTACAATTAGATAACACTTACTTTATTGAATGTTTGAAAGAAAAAGTGGTGCCAAAGGGGTTACGGATGTGGAGGTACCCTAATGGACTAAAAGCTGGTTCTGCATTTTTTAATGAACTAACTGTTTTATTTGATCAACATGATTTTGGCTATATGAATTTAATTGTAACTAATAATGATAAAATTATAAATGAATTAAAAGAAAACGTTATGGAATTAGATTGTGTTATTTGTATACACTGACAATATATTGATTTTAAAATTGAACATCTTAGAATTTTTTAAAGTATTGACCAGCTCACTAATGAAATTAAGGTTTGCAAGATAAAGAAATTGAATAGGGATAAAATGGAATATAGTAAAGGTAATGCCTACCCCAATCCACTGCCATCCCAAGAGTGGGGCAATTAATTTAATAATAATGAAAATGGGGCAGTAAATACTAATAACGCTTCTGAGACATACTTCATACAAGAAGAGGGGGTGATTTTTTTAGACAAAGAGGAATACCCTCCCCTGAGATGTTCAGAACACCTGAAAAACTGGGCACCCCAAGCCAACAACTTGAGAACAGAGAATTATCCAACCCATGGTTATACCAAAGGTCAATGGAACAGGGGAGGGGGGTATGAACAACAACAGGGCAGGGAGGAATTTCTACAACAGCAGTTGGAGCAACAGGAAATAAAACAACTGCAGCAAACAGGTTATAATGATGAACAGATAGATGAAGCACCGATAAGGAATAAAGGTGATTACATTCTACCAGCATGTAATGTTACGACAAATAGTTTGAGTGATTTTAAGGTCTATAATTTTTCAAACATCAGTTCCAATGTAGAACAATGGGATTTTTTTGCTAAAGGGTTTACTTATGTACCCTGGCAGCATATTAATGTGGCCAACACCTTAATGGATTTGAAATTGTACACACGAAAATTAAATTTTAGGGTACTATTTCATAATCCATTTACAAATCAGTTCATCAACCCCCTGGCAATCTCCAGTACATATAATCCCTCCCCCTGCATCCAATGGTAGCATTATTTGAAAAAAATATGTGAACTAAACATTCAGAATCTGTTTTTAGCCACGGTGGGTGGATGATTGTGACATCAAGGAATGTGCTATTATTAAAGAAATGAATGGCCTCTTGTGGTGCTGTGGAAACATTGTCGCCTCACAGCAAGACGTTGTCCTGTTTGATTCTCAGCTAGAGCAACTTCTGTGTGGAGGCATGCATAAATGGGCTGCCTTCGTTGAAGTTTGTGTGTCAGGGCTGGTAACTCGGCATGTAAAAATCCACTACCAAACATTAGCGAACCGTAGTTCTACTGTGGCGACCCCTAACCGGGATAAGCCAAAAGACACAACAATGGCCTCTTGGATAAAATTTGAATCATGAAACCTGACAAAGGAGGAGGTATTGTTGTACTGAATTTGGATGATTATAATAAGAAAATGTTGTTCATACTTAATGGAAAGGCTTATAAAAAATCTTCTCTCAGTGAACTGAATGGTGCATATGCAAAGATTAGAAATGAATTACAGCATTTATTTATTGATGGTTTTATAAGCATAGATGTTTTAAATTACTTAACTGTAATGCATCCTAAAGTATCAGTTATGTTTGGGCTTTCCAAGTTACACAACAGCCCCCCCCCCCACCCCCCATACGTCCCATAGTGGATTCCAAAGGTTCAATTACACAACCTCTGGCCAAGTATTTAGATGTTAAGTTAAAATATTTTGTATATAAGGAAGCACATGTCTGTAAGGATTCATGGGGCTTCCTGAGGGACATCAATCGAATGTTATTTAAAGATTAATATATGCTATTAGCTATAGATATAAAGGATCTATATTCAGTTATCCCTCATAAAGAAGGCCTTGCGTGGTTTAATGAATATTTGTATGAGAAAAAAGTTGAACGTTTTGATCTAATAATGTACACAAAACTTATGGACATTATTTTGAAGAATAACTTCATTTTATTTAATAATGAGATTTTCCTACAACAGGAAGGTGTAGCTATGGGGTCAGCATGTGGGGGCCTCTATGCCAACATAGTAGCACTGCAATGGGAAAATAAATATTTATTTCCCTCCGAATTTTATAATTATATTAAATATTTGGATGATATATTTATTATATGAGATGGTCCATATGCTTTGATTAATGAGTTTATATTATTCCTGGATTCTACCACTCAGTTTTTGAAATTTACATATCAATTTGATTTACATGAAATAGCATTTTTAGACATTATGTTAGCCAAGGACTACCAGATAAAGAAATTTACATAAAGAATATGCAGAAAGGAGACATATTCAAATTCAATACTATTATGCTAGCACTCAACCACAAAAACAAAAAAGAACAATAGTTAAAGGACAATTTGTTCGTGCTACTCAGATGGTATCAGGATTTGAAGAATTCTTTAACGAATGTGACACCTTAAAGGGTATGTTTTTGAAGAGAGGCTACCCTATGAAACTTGTGAATGAAGTCCTATTAGAAGTAGTTAATAAAAGGGAAAGGAAGTTTTACATACCCCTTTTATCTGAAATAGTAATAGGAGAGGGTGATGTGATTGATGAAATTTCTTTCAATACTGAGCGTGAGAATAAAGATTACAATATTTCATTTATTACAACATTTACAATAGATAGTATTGATATAAGGAGTATTTTGGGTCAGAATTGGTCTATCTTAACCCAAGATAGGAATATTAGATCATATAATGATGAGAGGCCAGTTACTATTTTTAGAAAGGGTAAGAACTTGAAAAGTGCTTTTGAGAAAAAACTTCGAAGCAATAACACCAACATGAATGGACAGATAAAGAAATGTGAGATGTGTCACTACTTTAAATATATTAGAGAAGGAAAAGTATTTAATGTTAATAATACTAATATTTATATTGGATATAAATATAATTGTAACACTGAAAGGGTTATATATTGCACCCTCTGTAACCAGTGTAGTTGTTTCTACATTGGAAAACCAGATGGGAGGCTTAAAAATCATGTATACGAGCACTTATATGAAATAAAAACCCGAAAGGACTCAAACGCACTATACAAACACATTTCTGAGAATAATGAACATTCCTTTTGTTTCTTTATCATAGACATTACCACATATATCAGGGGTGGTGCTTGGTCTACTTTACTTGAAAGAAGGGAATTATACTGGCAGTTGCTACTAGATTCTAGCAACTGGCCAGGCTTAAATGAAAATCTTTCTATTAGTTCCCTCTTGAAATTGAGAGCATTAAGAAAATAACATTTATTTATTAATTTGTATAAACACATATATAAATGTTTTAGGATTTTATATTAAAGTTGTACACATTTATTAATATTTTATACTAGTTTTTATGTATTAATTTTGTGTATGACTTTAAGGGGTCATGGTCAGTAATGATGACAGTCATTATGACAAGCTTTAAAAATGGTTTGCTTTTTCTTATGGATCCTCTGATGAAGTTCTGTGTATAGGACAAAAGCGTTTACCGTCTTTCTATTGTCTGTTCAATAAACCTCGTTTGCACCTGAGATTTGTGGCATTTGCTTACTTTTTGGAGTCTGCCTTGTTCGCTATCTGCAGTGGTGTTTAGCAACTTAAATTGGGCAAAGTCCAACAATGATTCTGTTTCTGAATTCTCCACAAAGCAAGGAAAGAAGCTATTCTCATGGAATCCTAAAAAATCTGCAACAATACCGACCAAAAAAATATGGTGCCTACAGTAAATGAAATGCAACAGGCTATGTTCCTACAAGCTATGGAGCAGGATCTGGATGTATGTTCTAGGAGGTATCCAGCTAGACAAGACACTCAGGCTACAACTAAGCCAATCCTCAGATCAAGAAATCATTGAAAGATACTACCTAGACAGACAGCTGGTGCAGGCTGTGTGCAACATGTGTGCCCAGCACGTCTGTGTGGACCTTGCAAGGCAACCCCATCTATCTAGAAACAAAACTGTGTCTGAACCTAGGTGTACTGACATCCATTCCAATGACATATGGGAGATACTGTAGAAGTGCCACATACCTGCCAGTTATCCTGGCACAATTCCTAGCAGCAATGTGCTCCAAAGTAGATGAACACATAAACTTTCCATCTACCTCTATTGATCGGCAGCTGTCATGCACCATTTCTATAACATTGCAAACTTTCCCCATGTACTAGGTGCAATAGACTGCACCCACATCCCTGTGCACCTAGAAGCAGAAAGATACATCAATAGAAAGGAGTGGTCATTCATGAACTGCCAGGTGACATGTGCAGCAGATGGCAGCATAACAAATATCATGGTGACACAACCTGGGAGTGCCCATGATGCTGCCATATGTTGGGATAGTGGTCTGAGGAATGCATTCCAGCAAGGTGAAATACCTGATGGGCTACTACTGAGTAAATACAGGAATACCGCTATAAAGGAAGTTAATGACATCCCTGTCAACATTATTCATAATGACAATATATGTGTTTCCACTTCCCACAACAGGTGACTGTGATTATCCATTTAAGTCATGGCTAATGACCCCGTACAGAGAACCTTCTAAACCTGCCAAGGAAGCCTACAACATAATGCACACCACAACATGAAATATCATTGCGCACGTGTTTGGTGTACTGAATGCTAGGTTCAGATGTCTGGACACGTCTAGGGGTGCACCGCAATACACACCTGAAAATGCAGCACAGATGATTACTATATGCATCATGTTACACAATATGCTAACAATACATGGCTGCCTGCCGGCTGCAGGTGTGGGTGAACTACCCCAAGAACCCCAGATGTCTGAAGATGACATTCCGCAGCTGTCAGAGGAAAATCAGGAGAACACAGGGGGCAGAAGAAACAGGTGTAAGTGACAGAGGTGTACGACCCCAAATCCAGGCCAAAATAACACAGCACCATCAGATACACAACTTTGTGTCAGGACAAACCACACGTACAAAGTACACACATTAAAACAGTGATGTTCAGATGATGCCCTACCACAATAGCACATACTTCATCTAATGACAATTACCCAGTAGATGTATACACTAAACATTAGACATAACACCATAATCATAACATATAACAGCATGAACATAAACATATCTATTCTAACATGGATCATCTAGTCAGGCCACAAGTTATTCAGACAGGTATGCATATAAACTCATAGTGGTATATGTGTGAATATCAGACAGGAAGGGACATACATCTGTGAAACATATTCCTATCTGTCCACTATAAAAAGATGCAAACAGGAAACCAACTCAGGACATAATGCAGAACTGTTCTCAATATCACAAGCCACATATATCAATGTAAATCATGGATAAAGGTTAATGTACTAAATGGCATCACCTATGGTTAGTAAAAATGTCAGACTCCAGTGGCATCAGACTTCACAACAACTATAGACAGATGACATCATCAGTGGTCTGCACAGCAATAATCATTGCCAAGGTTTGAGACAGACACTACAAGATGTAATTGATCAACTGCCAGTGTTACTTGAATGCAGTCTAGGATGCCCACAGTGACAACTCACACAGCAGTCCTGTCTACCTCTACCACATATGGAAGCATTCAGACCAGGTTGCTCCACATAGGACAGTAATAGGGTTACACCAGCATGTGGAGACACACTGTGGGAATAAGCATGGGCACCAAGCTCACAATGGATTGGCCAGCAGCAGATGTGTGTGCATATTGCAGCAAAGACATCAATATCTGATCAGCAAGGGTTGATCTGCCCTTTCTAGTGAAATTTCTCATGTGGCATTCAGCTAAGCACAGTCAGGGCACACAGAACCCTGCTTGTATTACTGCACTGTTGTAGTACTGCCACAACCAGGGATTCAACAGACTGCATCACAGATACCATGCTTTCATTATGAGAAGCCAGTGCCACTGTGACCTCGCATTGCCTGCGCTCCAATCTTTCATGCATCCCACACAGCTGGTGTACAAAATGATCCTTGGTATGGGCAAGTGCATGAAGTTCAAATCCATGATGCCAATGGGAATGTTCATTTGCCAATAGGAGTAAGCAGACAGCCTCTGATATGTGCTCATGCACACTAATTACATGCCTACGTCTACTGCACCAAGCAGTATTGCTATGTTATGGGGAATTACAAACATTACCAGCAGACTCAACATGGGGCTGTCGTCCATAGGCCTCATCCTGTCCACCATCTGATGTCACCACATTGTTAAAATGGCTGGACAAGTTTTCCTTGACATCTGATGGTACAGCATAAGCCACATGACTGTCACCATCTAGGCCAGACTGTATCACTAAATCTATGTCCTGTGTGCCAGGGGCCATGCTACCATACTGAGACACATCAAATTCCATATCAGCATCAGTGGATGGGCTAAAAGACAATAAAGGCAGTGGACATGCTAAAAGAAGAGACAGATGTCGGAGTTCAGAAAAATATGTTTATATCACATGATGAATATTGCTACTGACATATGACATGCACACACACACACACTATATATATATATATATATATATATATATATATATATATATATATATGGATGGATTCCACAGATTTGGTTGAATTACACTTAGTCAAAAATGATACCAGGCATTGCACTTGGTCGAAGTTCATTTGGTCGAAAATGGAATATAGCCCCTGCCCCACTGCAGTGCAACCCTGGAGTGAGAATATTAAATAAGGGGGGAGTGGGGGGCACAGCCCTCCAGAATGGGGGGTGTGGGGGCATAGCCCCCCACATAATTTGAATGTATTAACTATTATAAGAAGGTATATCCATTAGAAATGCATTGATATATATATCTTTAGTAAAAACTATTGGCATAATGTGGGGGGCTATGCCCTCCACACCCCCGCTTATTTAATATTCTCAATCCAGGGATGCACTGCAGTGGGGCAAGGGCTATATTCCATTTTTGACCAAATGAACTTCGGCCAAGTGAGCTTTCAGTCAAGTGAGCTTTCAGTGAAGTGAAATGCCTGGAATCATTTTTGACTAAGTGTAATTCGACCAAATGTATGGAATCCATATATATATATATATATATATATATATATATATATATATATATATATATATATATATATATATATATATATAACTCCCACTGTACTTCACTGCATGGTTAACAGACTGTAGTTTCAGATCGTGTTTTCCCTCCTCTGAAAACCTGATCAATGGTGATCTGTGGAATCAAGAGAGAAGTCTGGAACCAGTAGTCCCACGCCTGCATCTGATCAACAAGGACAAGAATACTGTTCAGCCTATTATAAAGAAGCCATTTTTGATTACAAGACGGCTGTTGGGTGATCTCTACACTTCTCATCAGTGGAACTGTGGTGCCTGACATCCAGAATATTATCAACAGAGTGGAGAGAGGCTTCAGCCACCATTTTATACTTTCATACGATTGTGCAATAGCTCCAACTGGGACTGTGGGCCTAGGCTTTTCCCTTTTTTCCTCTTCTGAACTGAAACTGTTTAACTTTATCTTGAAGTAGTATTGACTGTCATTTTGTGGATCTCATGTTACTCACCCCTCAGTGTGGATCTGCCCTTAAATGCTTTGTGGATTACAAATACCCGGGATTCATATGAGCTCCAACTTTGAGCCCCATCATGCCGGCATTAAGACTGTAAGTAGTCACTGGCCAGTGAACAGTGTATAACAGAGTGTTTTCACAGTTTGGTCTGATTAGAACTGACCAAGGTTATAGCTGCTGTTAGTATTGTTGCATTATAGAATCTTTACTGCTTAATGACATTGCATTTTTGATCATATTTGAATGACAAGACCTCTCTTGTTGAGTTCTGGAGGTGTGATTTCACTGTATGTATACCTTATATTTCTTTTTTGCTAAACTTTGTGCTAATGCAATAATTTGTTTGCTATTGTGCTGTTGTCCATTAAGAATATAGTTTCTAGCTAGAATAAAATCTGTTATTTGCAACCTTGGTGTGTTGGGTGTAAATAGGGGTGTCACCAGAGTCAGGTAGGAAGGAACCTGTACACTATTCAGCTACACCTCTGGGTGCGCTACATTTGGGAGCTTGTTCAGGATTGCCTGTACTGCCTAGAACTCTGCCCTATTCCCCTGAATATGTGTAAAGCAACACCAGCAGCAACATGAACCCACAAGTAGCTGCTAAGTGGTGCAAACACCACAATGCTCAGCCAGAGCACTACTTAGTTCTAGTGCTGCCAGGTGCCACATGGACTGACATGCAAATACGTCAAATCACAGAATCCTTACAAGTTGAAGGCCATGTATTCTTATCAGACTGCACCATGGATACTACAGAACAGAGCACATTGGTCCTATTAGAATGGAAAAATTCTCTAGTATATGAGCATATACCTTTGAGGGTATCAGTTTCAGGTGAAAATGCAGTCCATGTGGGAAATTCTCTGAAGTGCAACAGAACAAATAGCTGTGGAAGCTATCCAAGCAGATCAGACCCTTACACCAGAAACTGAAGCTTCACTGCCCACAAATACTATAGGGCCTGAAGTTCTGAATGCTTTGGGAATTCTTGTAGAAAAATGCTTAAGGCATACACAGCCAATCACTGAGTTTGCGTACCGTAAATACTGGGAAACTACCCGCACCTCAGGGAGAGGATGATTTTGAATCTTGGATGGATCAGGCTTCATAAGCTCTAGAGGAGTGGGATATCCCAGAAACTCAGAAGAAGCAGCGGACAGCTGAAAATTTAAAGGGATTAGCTATGGATACCATACGCAACCTAAGGATGAGTAAGCAAGATTGCACAGCCATGGACTATTTAGGAGTACTGCAGGATGTGTTTGGAAGAACAGACAGGGCTGTTGACCTATTATATAAGTTTGAAAATACATACCAAGAAGGTGGTGAAAAACTATCTGACTACATTAAATGATTAGATAAAATGCTCCACCAGATCATCCTAATGAAGGTGTGGATCTGAAAGTAGCTGACCAAGTACGAATCAGTCAAATTTTATGAGGAGCAAAAGCTATGGATCTCATTATGTGGAAACTGAGGATGAGAGATAGGAAAGGGATTCTAACCTATTCTCAATTGGTTAAAGAAGTGAGGGAAGAGGAAGCCCTTTTGGAAACCAAATCTTAGTGTTCAACATCAACTAAAGCAGTGAGTGAACACAAGCAGGAGCCTACAGCAGTGCTTACTACTCAAATGGGAGTCATGGTCTTGAGTGTCTACAATGTAGAGGTGTCACACTTGCAGGTGTCTTCCCTAACTGATGCCATAGCTCAAGTTACCAAGATGGTTGCAGAGTTACAGAAAGCAGTGGTAACTTTAGCTGAAGAGAGGAATACATCTGCTAAAACCTCTATGAAGGGACTCATGGAAGAAACAAACCAGCTGATGTTCAGAGTTCCTACTGGATTTTGTGTTCGCTGTGGAGATGCAGGGCATATAAAGTAGCAGTGTCCAAATGCAGAAAACTTGGGAAAAGTGAACAAGCTATTGCAAGTGCAATGCAGGGGAAACTTCAAAGGACTTCAGTGAAGGAGCCAGCTAACTGCCCAGTTACCAAATGCTCCATGAAATCTAACATCAAGAGAATTCTCCCCGGATCTCACTTCCCAACCACTTCTTGCAATAGAGGAGAGAAACTACCCACTGTGCACACTTCTAGCTCATCTGAGGTGAACAACCAAATTGGAAAGCCATCTCAGCAAAAGTCTCAGCATCTGAAACTGCAAAGGATTGCTAAGAAAGATTTCCATCCTTTAAAATGGTGAAGACAACCGACTGTACCTCAACAACATGCAGACTGATATACAGTTGAACAACACCGGAAACAGAAAGTACCTGATGGCCTAATGGGACCATCCCCTATCCTGGCAGTGAAGATAGAAGGGGTGTACAGTAAAACATTGCTGGATACTGGTGCACAAATCACCATTCTGTTCAGAGACTTCTACCAGAAATACGTAAAGCATGTGCCACTTGGAAAGTTAGAAGACTTGGAGATCTGGGGACTAAGTGACACAAAGTTCCCCTATGATGGTTATGTCTCACTCAAGTTAGAATTATTTCCCCTCAGTTCTTGAGTCAACATAAGTTTTTGAAACTCTCACTGTTGTGTGCTCCGGGCCAAAAGGAAAGGATTCAGCATTTATTTTAGTGGGGACAAATACTGACCTTGTCAGAAGAATGCTGATGCCTCAGTTGACCCAGGAACACCCAACACTACATCCACTCCTGAGGCCAGCCTTTTGTGCACTTCAGAAGGAGAAGGATAGTAAGAAAGATGAAATTGGTCATGTATGGGCCCTTTCTGAGAAAGAACATATAATTCATCCTGGTCAGGTCACTTGCTTGAGGGCCAAAGTGAGGATGAGTGGACAAACAGCTTCCTCTCATCTCATGATGGGAATGGATCCAGAAATAGATTTACCACCAGGGCTGGAATTAGTCCCCAAAGTTTGGCCTGCTGACAAGCTGAAGCATCTTTATGATACTTTGTCTTTGGGGTTGAAGAATAAAGGAAGTACCCCCATTGTCCTGCATTCACAAGTGTGCTTGGGAAATGTTTATGCTGCCACTCCCTTACCTGCTTCTGTTTTGACATGAAACGAGAGCAGTGTCAACGAGTTGAAGCTGGAAGATATTGATCTAGGAGGTGGTCTTCTGTCCCCTGAGTGGGCATCCAGAGCTAAAGAGCTGTTAATGAAGAAGAAAAATTGTTTTTCTACAAGTGAGCTGGATGTGGGTTGTGTGAAAAGTGCAAAACACTGAATAAGATTAAAAGTAGACCGGCCTTTCAGAGAATATTCCAGAAGGGCAGCTCCAGAAGATCTGGAGGACTTGAGAAAACATCTGGAAGAACTTAAAGCCACAGGGATAATTTGAGAGTCAAGAAGTCCATATGCTTCTCCCATTGCCATTGTCAGGAAAAAGAATGGGTCAATTCACATGTGGGTTGACTATCGTACTCTGAATCAGCGAACTATTCCAGACCAGTACACAACACCCTGGATTGAAGATGCTCTAAATTGCCTGGTGGGCAGTAAGTGGTTCAGTTTGCTAGTCTTAAGGAGTGGTTAATATCAAATCCATATGCACCCAGAAGATAAAGAGAAAACTGCCTTCATCACTCCTTTGGGATTTTTTTGCGTTTGATGCCCTACCTCAAGGTTTAAATAATGCACCGGCAACTTTCCAGAGAATCATGGAAAGAACAGTTGGAGACATGCATCTCCTGGAAGTCTTAGTCTACCTTGATGACATCATTGTCTTTGGGAAGACCCTAAAGGAGCATGAAGAAATACTGATAAAAGTATTAGACAGAATTGAGAAGGAAGGATTAAAGCTGTCACTGGACAAATGCAAATTTTTCCAACCTTCAGTGACCTATGTGGGACATGTAGTGCCTGCAAATAAATATCCACAGATCCCAGCAAAGTTGAAGCTGTGACATCTTGACCCAGAACCATCACAGAGCTGCAATCTTTCCTTGGGTTCTGCAGTTACTATAGAAGGTATGTGGAAGGATTTTCAAAGATAGCAAGACCACTCAACCAACTGCTCCGAAATGATGAGGAAGCAGATGAAACAGATGAAGACATCCTTCTGAAGAAGCCAAAGGGACGGAAAGGCTCTAAACAATTCATCAAAAGTTGCTGGACTCCTGAGTGTGAAGAGGCATGTGAACAGCTTAAGTATTGCCTCACACATGCCCCAGTGCTTGCATATGCTGACTCAACAAAGCCATAGACATTTTGTGTGGATAGTAGCAGAGATGGTTTAGGAGGAGTCCTTTACCATGAACATGACAAGAAACTGAGACCTGTGGCTTTTATCAGTCAAAGTTTATCTCCAACAGAAAGGAACTATCCTGCACACAAGTTGGAATTCCTTGCTTTAAAGTGGGCTGTAGTAGACAAACAGTATGACTACCTCTATGGGGCTGAATTCGCAGTTCAGACTGAAAACAATCCTCTGACATACATCTATACCACTGCAAAGCTAGATGCTACTGGCTACAGATGGATGGCAGCTTTATCCAGCTAAAACTTCAATTTACAATATTGCCCAGGACACAAAAATGGAGATGCTGATGGTCTGTCCAGAAGACCTCATGGGGATTTACACCCTGATGATGAATGGGTGGAAATTCCAGCACCAGGAGTGAAAGCTATGTGCCAGATTGCAACCTGCTACCAACAAACTGAATGTTGGGCCCAGAAGTTTGGTCTGTTGGCAAAAAGCATACCCCAAGCTTACTGTAATCTGGTCACTTTACAGGTTTCATTGCTACCAGCTTTTAGTAACACTGATCTCAGTTGAGATCAAAGAGAAGACCCCTTAGGTCAGCTGGTGGTAGCTGCTTTAGAGAAGAAACAAGTTGATATGCTTCGCACAGATATTCATCCACTGGCAAGACGTTTGGCTAAAGAATAGAACAGACTCCAGATACGAAATGGACTAATGTATAGGAGATCTCCTAGTGCACTTGGCAGTGAAAAATGGCAATTGTTGCTTCCACAGAAGTATAGAGAAGTAGTACTTTGGTCATTGATGAACATGGTCATCTTGGTTATGACAGAACTCTAGGACTTGTACGAGGCAGATTCTACTGGCCATGCATGAAACAAGATGTTGAAGATTATTGTCGTACATGTCTTTGCTGCATTCAGAGAAAGACTCTGCCCACCAGAGCCACCTCATTGAGTCAAATGGAGAGTACTGAACCCATGGAACTGGTTTGCACAGATTTCCTTTGCATTGAACCGGATGAAGGCGGGATCAGTAATGTGCTGATGGTGAGAGACCACTATACCAGATATGCTCAAGCATTTCCAACTCGCAATCAGAAAGCTATTACAGTGGCAAAACTACTTGCTCAGAAATTCGTTGTACACTGTGGCCTGCCAAAAAGGATACACTCTGATCAAGGGTGTGACTTTGAGAGCAATCTTGTCCACAAACTACTCACTCTTTTGTGAATTCAGAAAAGTCACCCCATTCCCTATCATCCTCAATGGGATCCTCAGCCTGAACATTTCAACAGAACTTTACTAGACATGTTGGGAACATTATCTGCTGAGAAGAATAGTCAATGGAGTAGACGTAGCCACAGTGGTGCATGCATACAACAGTACTAAAATGATGCCACAGGATTCTCACCTTACTTCCTAATGTTTGGAAGAGAAGCTTGTCTTCCTGTTGATATATGGTAGTTGTCATCCAGAAAACATGAAATATAACATATTTAAAGGGCAATGCATACAAGCTGCCCGTATGACCTCAGATTTTAACATGATGGTGGAAGAAATTAAATTTATAACAGAATTATTTCAAGAGAGAGGTTATCCATTGAAAATGATGCAAAATATAGGACAATATGTATACAGGAATGGGGTACAAAATTTAAACCCTTATTAGGATCTAGTTTCGTGAGTAACCAGACTCAATATGTAAAAAATGTTAGGAACATCAATGACAATGAGACAATTCTTCACCAGAGGTCTTTTGTATTACAGTATAGTCCAGCAGCAGGAAACACAGTAAATGTATTAAGTCAATTTTGGTATTTGATTTCAGGAGATTCCACATTATTGGACATAATGGGTAAAAAAACAAGATTTGTTTACAAAATGGGAAGGAATATTAAAAGCTTGTTGGAACAACATTCAGCAGGAGTGAAGGGTTCTAAGAACGGAAACAAAACACATACCACCAAATGTAGCACATGCAATCAATGCATGAACATATTAGAACAAGAACAGATGACTATTCAAAATGGACTTAAGACAATAGTCAAATGTAAACATGGAAACTGTAGTACTAAAATGCTCATATACCTGGCCAAGTGTAGAAAATGTGTAAGTTATTATATAGGTAAGACAGAGAGGTGTTTTAGAAAACCAATCTACAATCATTTGTATAACATTAGGAAGAAGGACTCCACCAGTGCTTTATACAGACATATTGAAAAGATGGGTGATACGCACAATTTTAAATTTGCCATCTTAGAAACAATCAAAATGGAACCCAGAGGGGTTGACCATAAAGCCCTGTTGAGTTTCAAGGAAGCTTGGTGGCAATTGTATCTGGATGCAGCAACGTCACCAGGCCTTATTGACCACGTCCCATGTAAACCTATTTTAGAGATGAAATAATATTTTAAAGATAAAATAATGCTTATGAAATACAAACTGTGTATAGTTTGGTTATAATGATACAGGTGTTAGTAGAAATCACATATTTCAATTTATTGCATCATACACTTAATATTAATTAACTAACAAAATCAATCAACTGTTTATCATATTTTTATTTTATTTTATTTTATTTCTATATATTACAGTATATTATTACTTCAGTAGTGTAAGAAGTGAGCTTAGCACCTATGTTATAGCTTAATCATATGTTAAGTTTATTAGATGGGCTTTGGATACATAATACTTATATTCTTATTATATACTTTTTTTGTGTTTATTTATCAGAATGTTATATGATGTCAATGTAAAATCTGTCAGCTTTATAAGTCCAGGATAGGATTTTTATTGATTTTCATTGTTTTTTTACGGTACCTGTATTGGTATCTACATTTTTAAAGTGTATTGAAACACGTATCTATTTTAGATTCTTGCTTTTTGGAAGGAGTTAAGGTTCCATTAGAAGAAACACACTCCTTCAAACATTTTTGATGTGCCTTTAACGGATACGATAGATGCGGGTAAATAGTAAATAGTAAATACTGATTATTATGCAGGTACTGCTTTAAATGTATAAACGTTTGCAAGCTATGTATCCATTGACAACTGACACCAAATGTTAAATATAAGGTGAATTAAGTTTAACAAACATGTTCTGATGAAGCCCACTGTGTTGTGGGTGAAAGTGCTCAACCATTTGTGTATATACTATTCATGGTCTTCATTCGTTTTTGTGGAATAAACACTTTATCAGAAGTAGAGGTGGTCATACACTCATTGGTGAGTCCGTGGCTGTGAGAATATTGAACAATCAACAGGACAAAGACATCAGCAAATCAAGGCTCATTATGACAAGAAAGTGAAGATACATGACTTGCAACCAGGGGACAAAGTTCTCTTGAGAAACTTGGGCATGAAAGGAAAGCACAAACTAGCTGACCATTGAGAAACTGAGATCTGCATAACTTGTTCTCAGCTACCTAACATCCCTGTCTACCAAGTCTGCCCTGAAAGGAAAGAAGGACCCTGGTACCGCAACAACTTAATGCCTTTGGCAGAATCAGTGAGACTTATGAATCTGGAACCCAAAATGGCTCAGAAAAAAACCTAACTCAAGGTGATCCAGAAGACTAAAGGCGGAGAGGAAATATTAACCCAAATGTTCAAGAGCCTATGATTCCTCCTGCTGAAGGAGAGGAGGATATTGATGATGGGGTTTCAGTGGACTTTTCTATGATGATGTCTGAGACCCCATGGACTGCAATCTCAATGTAAATGCACCGTAATTTGTCCCTTGTAACATTGAACAGTCCAGCACCAACAATAGACTGAGTGATGTTTCTGTGCCTCTTGCAGAACCTGATGCTGATGGAGGTCCTGCTATGCAAACTTTGGATAATGGTGCTGAGGACAGTTGTACAGTTATGGAGAAAGAAAATGAAGTTATACAAGAGGAAATCTTAGAAGTAGACAATATGCCTACTGAGGAATTGGACATTGAGTGTGATGTAAGTGGCCAACCCTAGAGCAGAATTCCCCAGTTGCCTCTTTCAAACCAAAGCCTCAGAGACTGATTCGGCCCCCACAGAGGCTTATATATGACAGTTTGGGACATAGTACACAGGAGCCTGTGACCACTGCTCATCGGAGAGTCTACCCCCATGATCCCTATGCCTTCTGCTCAATTGGTGACACCCCATCTCAAGCTAAGCATAACGGTGATCACCCTTGGTGGGATGTACCTTTTGAATGCAGAAATAGTATTCAGTTGATAGTGCATTGGTGTTTATATATACATTGCTGCTAATCTACCTTTGATTTGGGAGGACCCACATTTTCAAGCAGGGAGAGAGTGTAGCTCCCATTGTATTTCACTGTATGGTTAACAGACTGTAGTTTTCTGATACACCACAAGATGGAGCTCCTTTTCATTTGATATAAAAGAGAGAAACAAGAGTGAAAGGGAGGAGACTGAAACAGAGGGTGAAGGAATAAGGGGCCTTGCGTTAAAACTGAATTTTTCTAGTGTCTGGGACAGGGAAGTGAAGTTGCAGATTGTGTTTTCCCTCCTCTGAAAACCTGGTCAATGGTGATCTATGGAATCAGGAGAGAAGTCTGGAAGCAGTAGTCCCACACCTGCATCTGATCAACAAGGACAGGAATACTGTTGGACCTATTATAAAGAAGCCATTTTCAATTATCATATGGCTGTTGGGTGATCTCTACACTTCTCATCAATGGAACTGTGATGCCTGACATGCAGAATATTATCAACAGAGTGGTGAGAGGCTTTGGACACTATTTTATACTTTCATAGGATTGTGCTATAGCTTCACCTGGGACAGTGGGCCTATGCTTTTCCCTTTTTTCCTTTTCTGAACTGAAACGGTTTAACTTTATCTCAAAATAGTATTGGCTGTCATTTTGTGGATCTCATGTTACTCACCCCTCAGTGTGGATTTCCCCTTAAATGGTTTCTGGATTACAAATACCCAATTTCATATGAGCTCTAAGTTTGGGCCCCATCATGCCAGCATCGAGACTGTAAGTAGTCACTGGCCAGTGAACAGTGTATAACAGAGTGTTTTCACAGTTTGGTCTGATTAGAACTGACCAAGGTTATAACTGCTGTTAGTATTATTGCATTATAGAATCTTTACTGCTTAATGACATTGCATTTTTGCTCATATTTGAATGACAAGACCTCTCTTATTAAGTTCTGGGAGTTGTGATTTCACTGTATGTATACCTTATATTGCCTTATTGTTAAACTTTGTGTTACTGCAATAATTTGTTTGCTGCTGTGCTGTTGCCTGTTAAGAATAGAGTTTCCAGCTAGAATAAAATCTGTTATTATTTGCAACCTTGGTGTGTTGGGTGTAAGTAGGGGTGTCACCAGAGTCAGGTAGGAAGGAACCTGTACACTTTTCAGCTACATCTGCAGGTGCACTACACACACACACACACACACACACACACACACACACACACATATATATATATATATATATATATATATATATATATATATATATATATATACATATACACACACACACATATATATATATATATATATATATATATATATATATATATATATATATATATATGGGTCTACTACTAATGCCCGAAACGACGATTCCCCGACGGAAAACTCACCGACGCCAGATGACCGACAGGTAAGTGTACCGACAGGGTGATTTGCCGACAGCGGAAAGACCGACAAGGGAATGTGCAATCGCGACACGGTAAGTGTGCGATGGTGACGGAGTTAGGAGCGGTCAGGTAAGTGCTCGAGATTGTGGGATGTCGGGTTAGGCTGTGGGAAAGGTGAGTGTGTGTTCGTGTCGGAGGTATGGTTCGGGTAAGGTAAGTGTGTGCTAGTGAGGGACTGTAGTTTAGGGACAGGTTAAGTGAGTTAGGGTTAGGGTGCAGGTAGGTGATGTGTGCATTAGTGTCGGAGCTTGGGCTAGGGGTGGGTTAAGTGAGTTAGGGTTAGGGTGCAGGTAGGTGAAGTGTGCGTTAGTGTCGGAGCTTGGGCTAGGGGTGGGTTAAGTGAGTTAGGGTTAGGGTGCAGGTAGGTGATGTGTGCGTTAGTGTCGGAGCTTGGGCTAGGGGTGGGTTAAGTGAGTTAGGGTTAGGGTGCAGGTAAGTGAAGTGTGCGATAGTGTCGGACCTTAGGGTTAGGGTTTGGGTCAGGGCTAGTGTGTATGCTATGTAGTGTCGCGTGTTGTTTACGTTCCGTGTGTCGGTGTAATGGTGTTCGGTGTTTTGCGTTGTCGGGTTTGTGTGATGTCGGTCATCTGGCGTCGGGGAGTTTTCCATCGGGGAATCGTCGTGTCGGTAATTAGTAGTAGACCCATATATATATATATATATATATATATATATATATATATATATATATATATTAGCATACCTCAGCCTAGGTGGCTATGCTACCTACTATATAGACATAACATACCTTCTTCTCTTTACACATTATAAACTGCCTGTGTAATTCAATAGTTTTGTATAACATTATGTTCTAACTACTAATGACTTTGTGTTTGTACTTATTGTATTAACTGTTATATTAATTATTGTAGACTTTTGTACCTTTAGTCTCAGGAAGTGTTGCTGGTTTATCTCCTGGCAATTATTCTTGTCTGATTATTGTATGCAGTATATCTTGCTGATTTTTTGCAAATACTTTTACTGTGGAGCTTTTCTCCCCAGGCCTCCATTGAAAAAGGACTCATCTTGACGCAGTGGACTTTCCCAGTCAACAAACATATATATATATATATATATATATATACATACACGTTACAAATAATAATGACTTACCAGGAGCTCTTGTTTGGATATGGCCCATGGAACCTATGTAACAGAGAGTTGACAATTACATTATATGTGCAACATACATGGCTTGTGACGAATACAATAACAACCACCTGACATGTCATTCTGGGAATGTGGCATCAAAGATGTTGTATGAAATGCATAGGGAAGCAAAGGAATAAACACAGCATTATTAATAACATATATGCTGGTATGTACCATTCCAAATGAGGTAAAACACAGGATACATAATACATGCACATTCCAGCTGGTTGTGGCTGATATGATGATGGTGGCTGTCCTATGCAGGGGTAGAAGGGCACATTATAATTGAGGGAAACAACAGGAGTAACAGCAATGACACATACGAAATAGAGGTAATAGAATACCAGTGACACCCTCCCTGTGTGGTGAGTTTCTCTGTCGTAATGTGGATCCTGCAGTGGGAATATGCGTATAAACCAAATGCAGTAATTTGTGCTGCAACGGCATAGGAGTGTTATGACATATACTGTACAATAACAGGTTATGTTCATACTCATGTAATGTATAGTGCACATGTTGGCTAGATGTCTCTGTGAAGAAAAACAGTGACATTAATTTCATACAACACAGTTATGCTACACAGTACTGCAGCCTAGGAACATGGTGGGGAAATATACCTAGTCTGTTTGTCAGTCAGTGCACTTACAAGGCTCATGTCCCCAGAAGATGTACCTGTAGTTTACAGTGCAGGGAAATAGCAATATGACAGTACATACCACTGACATGACAGGAGACAGAGGCAATAACAGGTATTATGTATATGGAGAATCTCACTTTTTGTATTCTACTGTTGTGTAGAAGTGACCGGTCCTGTGCAAATAAATGCAGACAGCATTACACATGTTGGTTGTGCTGTGTACACACGCAAACATATATATATAATATATATATATATATATATATATATATATATATATATATATATAAATATATATACACACACACACACACACACACGTATACACGTATATCTATATCTATATATATATATATATATATATATATATATATATATATATATATAAATATATATATACTGAAGCTGTATGGCAACATGTCATCACATTTGCATTGATTGTACTCCCACTGTGTGGACACGTGCATAATGCAAGTCTGTTGCTGCAACACAAAAATAAACATACATGAATATGCATGTAACAGCAATATGTACCGAGTTAATCTAAATGCATCAATGTTATGCAAGGTAACACAGACATACACGAACTGGAACACCTGCATCAACCCCACACTTGGTTATGTGGCACTCCTCAATTGCTGTATGCAGTGATGTGAGAATATGTGTGATCTGATTATGGGTGTCAATGGTGGGCCCCCACCAGTGGCGTTCCTTGACCTCTCATACCAGTATACTTGGTTGGCTGCATGAAAGATTATGTCAGAGCACAATTTGAGACAGGCCTCATAGGATCTATTGTGACTTCCCATACCATTAATCATGTTGGTGAGGTTGAGCTACACTTCACTTCTTCATAATGCATTTCTTGAGCAACCATGGCGTCTCAGTTCATGTTGTTGCAGAGCATCTATTATAATTTTGTTTTCCTGTGGCAAAAAATTGTCACTTGTAAGTGTGTTTGCCATATGTAAGGCAGTTACATGCACATGTTTATATTATTGTGTGTGCCCACATATCGAGATGATTATGTTGACAGCTTATGCCAATGTACACTCTGTGCAGTCCTGTGCATTACCAAAGTCTAGGAAATAATCTCTGTCCCATATAGTACTGCGATATATAAAACCATATGTGATATGAAAACAATGCCTGAATACATAAGACTGGCAACAGCAACTTAACTTTGACTTCTGTAGAGGTTGTCTATGGGATTTGAACCAATTACAGTCAATATCACAGTAATGGAGATATAAAGACAACAGCATTGTGCCACATGATCCTCATACTCTACATGCTGTTGACATTGACATATTTACGTAACCTATGTGTTAAACAAAAATGTTTGATGGCTGTCACAGACATGCTATAGCTGTAATTCAATGAGAGCCTAAACAGAAAACCTGTTTAAAAAATATCAATCATAATAACAGGAACTGTTATACACGATGAGCTTATATCAACACAATCAATAATGAGCAGTGAATGCTATTCCAATTAAGAGAAAGTATCTGAAAACTATAAATTGAACAACTTACATAGTGACATAAAGCCTCTATATCCACACACAGTACATGTTAAACAGACATAAAACAGATCTAGTTTTACTGAAGCAATAGCTCTAGTACGTTTTAAGAAGCATCAATTAATAAATATTTGTAATGACTATACAAATACATACTACATAGCACCGTAAGGATAATGTCAGAATCCATAGGTTTCCATGCATATACCATAGACTGTACCAAGTCACTGGTAATACACCTGGAAAATACATTAGTATATCCTTATGTACTGCTCACTGTTGCTGTTTACATTTTTTGTACAACAGCATATGAGAAAGGAGTGCTTGCTAGTCATAAAGATGTACACACATGTATGCATAAAGGTCATTCCTGCAGCCCTCCAGTAGGTCACATAAATTTTTTATATTGCACACAGTTTCCTTTTAATGCATCTCCGCAGATGCACATACATTTCAATGAGTAATAATAACATAGGTCTATAAGGAGAGAAAAGATCCCACTATAGCAGTGCTAGCGGGTGCAAAATTAACATTGCAGTTAACTAGGTAGGAGTCAGATATATCTGAAAGTAAGACCAGCAATGTGCACACAGCTTTTAAGTTCCATTTTTTCAATACATTATTAAAGAGGTTTATTAAAAGTCAAGGTTTTGGAATGACATCTGCACCTGTCTCCTTACGTTCTTGAAATATGGCACATTAACCAAATGTTTGGCATAACAGGAAGGTGCTCCACATAAATACCCAATAGGTATCATTAAATAAGACCATAAGTAGCACATGCATGTTATCTTCCAATGATCTGATACCATGCCATAAGCACCACTTTTAAATGTGACTTTGATACAATTACAGATCAGATGTTGCTACCTGTAAACAGACTGGACCTCAGTGAGCAGTTTGTTGAAATGTGACCTATCCAACACTATCATCAAGATGTCTACATCCAGGAGGCTTTGATGTGTCTGGACACCCAATTGGACCAAGGAGATGACCCAGATGCTGACTATATATGCTGGATTGGAGCATTTCATGAAAGCCAGACCAGGGAACTTCACAAAGATTAATATAAGAAACTGGATTGCAAGGAAGTATCAATGTCATACATGAATCTAAAGGACTGGAGTGCAGGTTTACAACTGCTATGATGACTTGTATCTGGGTACTCTGAGGATGTTTGTCGGAGGGTCACTGAGGTGGGGAGACAGTCAGTAGGTGGTAATGCTGCCAACATGGTGTTTGCCATATAAGTGACTGGACTGTATAGCCACTCTTGTGTATGCATAGCATTTTGCTGCCATGCTTATCTGATACATGGCCAATCATACACTACAGATGTTGTAAGACATTTAGTATTATTTTGCAGTGGGTGCATGACACGTTACCACATTAGACTTTCATTCAACATTCAGCTGTCCATGAGTTTTGGCAGTTAGCATGCTGCTATTGCTGTAAGAGTTCTACTGTATACATGTGTGAGATTGACAGCAACTCACAAACAGCATGCTGCTCATATTCCACATATACTGCAGTGGTATGGGTATGATTTGTGGGTTGCCATATCGTGTATGTTTAACAGAAGGGTATGTCCTTGAGTCTGTCATTTAGATGAGATTTGTCATGCTGCCACATTGATATACGGGCTTTGTGTGTGGCATGCATTGGCAATGATGGTGCCATGTTATATCTTAAAATGTGTCTGCTACATATGGGCAGTCCTCCTTTGCTGAATGCATAGATTACCAATGTGCCATTCATGTATGTACCATGGACTAGCATTACAGTGTGCCTCCTTTGGCCTATGTTACATTTACAGATCCATTCCTTATTCACATAAATTCACACATTTCACCCAATGGTGTGAATATGGACTGATTTATTTACATGTCTCTGCACATATTCTGATCAATACAGAAACACCATTCTACCTTGGGATTGTGAGCAGTCATTGACTTCATGTTAATGATTTGTAATGTTGTTCTCAGGACTGTCCTTTGCTCATTCATAGCCATGGTCACTGATATCTAACCACAGGTGTTTATGCCACATGTTGTTTTACATTGGTGTGACAGTATATATGTGTATGTAATACCAATTCTTAGCTGGTTTACATATGCTTGTTGCTGTTATATGACTGCATAATACTGTGTGTGTGATTTATACATGTCCATTTTTGTTGACATCAGCAATGCAGTCTTCCCATGTGAGATACATTAGTTATTCACTTCCATGTAGTTTGGGTTGACTTTAAAAGCATCTTATGTAGTATACACATGCATTTCCAAATTGTCCCCTTAAATATTGTTGTCCTGTTTTATCCTTTGCCTACAATGCTTTACTGCTATGCCCTCCTTAATGTGGGTCCATTTTGTCCTCTTCCCTTCCACCTTTGTATGTTACATATTTTGCACATATGCATTGTATATGTTCGCCTTTCTTGGAATTCTCATCCATTTTCATGTACTTGTTTTGTTAGAAGATTGACTTGTGCCAAAACTATGGGCATTAGGCAGATACAGGACATATGCACATAAGTTGTTGGCTGCTTTTTATAATACATCCTTTTTCTTTTTATACTTGAATATATATTGGAATACATTGAATATATTGCTTGAATATATTATACTGGAATAACCTCCCCCCCTATCCTTACCTCTATACATCGGCCAATATGTTTAAAAGCTCTCTAAAAGTCTACCTTATGAATAAATAGAAATGCCCATGCATCACATAACATTTAAACATATCACTTGCGACCATGATTTCTATTCTCACTGTCTGATATATATATTTTATTGTATTTCTGTTTGACACTATATAACAATTATTCAGTCTGCTGAACATTATTGTGAACTGTACATAATCTATGTCTAAACATTTGATGTGCTGAACTTATAAATTGTGCATAATCTATGTCTGAACATTTGATGTGTTGAACTTATTGTAAACTGGACTTATAATCTATGGAGTTTTTCTCCCCGGGCCTCCACTGTAAATGGACCTGTGTCCAGTCAGACTATCCCGGTAAATAAATGTAAAATAAAAATAAATAAATAAAAATTGTATATAAAATATTAACCGGTGTACTTTTATGAAATTCATGTGCACAACCTGATATTTGTTAAATAGCATTAATCACAGATTTCTAAGCATATATTATTACATGTCTTGGTTGTGTGTGTATGTGTATCCACAGTGCTTTCCAATATTATCCTGTTAGGCCAGTGAAGATCATACATACATATACATCTTCATCTGTGTGTTGCCTTTGACATGTCTTATGTCTGTGATATATGCAATCTATTACACATCTCTTTGGGTTGTGTAGACTTACTTGAGCAATTAACAGCCAGTTTGCTGCTTTGCTACAGTGCTGCTGTTTGGCACTGTGTTTGGTTGTTTGCCTTTCACACGCATAGTCAGAGGTTCAATATTCTGACCTCTGCTGGTATTCTCCAGCATATCATGGGCTGCATTTGCTCATCTGTGCTATTGCTTGACTTATATTTGCATTGCTGACAGGCTACTTGGGTATTGGGATCAATATCTAGTGTGTACTGTGATCCCTATTTATTTCCCTAAAACACATTCAGTCATACATATCCAGGCATGACTGTCACACAGTTTACCACATGTCATACTGTAATAGTGTATAGGTACATATGCATTTCTGCATTTTATTATGACATGCATCCGTAAACTGTTTGCCAGCTTTCTATAGCCCATATTGTAGAGTGTGCCCTCTGTGTACCTTACCTTTTCTTCATGTTTATTTCTGACTTTTGTCTGTCATGCATTGTGATATTTTGTTATACATGTAAACCTGCTGCGTTGGCTTTCTCCTCCTCTTTTTCCTTTCTTTATCTTTCTTTCTATTTTCCAAAAAGAAAAAAATGAGGCCTATTCCCACCAAAAAAAAAATGTTGCCCATGTCCCTCTGCCTGTTCCTCAGAGTTTCCTATTCCAGCATCCCTCTTGTGTGTCCCTCTTCTTCACACATACTCCACCTCTGCTTTCCTATCTCCATATTTCCCTGGGTATATAGCTTACCTGTGCTCCCCACATAACGCCCACACACATTATTAGCTACTGTTAGCTGTGCTGATGTGGCCATGATTGCCCTTCCCTTTTCTTAATTTTTTATTAGAAAAATTATGGATAACAACAGAATCCCTAAGTGAGAGCAAGTATCTTTTACTACTAAATGACTTATGGAGATATCCCATAGTTGTCTCTAAGCTTACGGGAGAGATTGTTGTAGATATGTATTTGTGAATGTCATGCAGCTTACATTGGGATAGAATAGTTTTGTATCTTTGTTAGAGTACATCAAGACTGAGGAGCTGTGACCGATATATAGAGTGCCAATACTGCAACTCAGCTCTGTTATATGCAGAGATATTCTAAGTTCACTGAGGCATACTTACATATTACAGGGTTATATGCAACTTTTGCACTGATATGTGAAAGGTGCCAGATTCTGTGAACTTTACGGAATCCAGCCCAGAGTCTGCTAAGGTTGCTACAAATGCTGATGAAATACTTGGCACTTGTGACATTCATAAATCAGGGTTACACAAGACAAAAGGAATTTATTTTAATGTTTCAAGCATTGCAATATCAAAATCATCACACATGTACTAGATTCAAGATTATTCACAATTTATTGTAAGGCACCATAAGCTTGTATCAGGCCTATGCTTAACACAATGAAGGCAGCTTCAATGCTCCCAATGTACTAAGTACATGATTCACTGCATTTTATATTGATAGTGCTGTCTGATGGGTAAAACCCACTGATAACCCCATGAAATAGGATCATGCAATGAGGTCTATTTCTCTATACTACCTTTCATCTCTTGCTTTAATTGACTAATTCTAATATGTAGCATCTTGAAAGGAAAGGTAATGAACCTTTTCCAAAGGCTAGCTGTTTGACACAGTTAGATTTGTTGCTTTCTTCAATGAGTTTAGCTGTGATGTATTCAGTAAGTCCCCATACTAAGATACTAACATACATTTCACATTTAATTTATCTTATGAATGAGGTTAGTAAGTATGTTAAATTTATGGATATTTGAGTTAATAATCTATACATGTATTACACAATGAAGATAATGAATCAATAACTTATGCCTTGTAATAATGTTTATCTGAGGTGCAATGGAATTTTCAGGGTATTTAAGCAACAGAAAATTGTGTCGTTTATCTGTTTATTTTGTATTGATGGTTTTAGCTAGATAAATGCATTCTGAATGGTTTGTATAATAAACAATTGTGTAAACATATCTTGGAAACTGCTTATGCATCAACAGATTTAAGGTAGAACAGCAACTAATAAGCCCAAGTGTAATGAACCTTCACCATTACATATCATTGTTGCATAATGCTAATATTTTGTAATATTGCACATATCCACAAATGTGGCCTTATATAAGATAAATATGCTCCACAATAGTAATATTGATTATCAGTAATAAACAAAAAAGTGCAGTTTTCTTCTTATATGTGATTTATCGACAGTGGGAATAGTGTATGGGCAGTATATTTAGGGAAAGTTAGACTGGGGTTGGTGTTTAAGTTATCTAAAGTAAAGCACTGAATCAACTTAAATATAGTAACAATGAATATTCATTTCAGTTGCAGTATGTTTATTAATCAAATAAATGTGTCATCTGAGTTGGAAGCCCAGAGATAGATAAATAATTAATAAATCAGCTTTTGTTGTGCTGTACACCATATAGATTCAATGCTGTTACATTTTTACTACTGGATGTGTGCTATTTATGCTTCTAAGGCTTGAAAGACCACTTTGTAATAGAACTGAGAAATTAGCTCTGTGTAGAATTTGACAGCTGATAACCTGTAACACATAGAGTAATTGACTGAGCTCAAGTAGCCAGCGATTAAGATGATTTTTGATAAAGACTCTAGAACTACTCATGTAACAAACTGCAGAAGGACTGTACAGAGATAGTAGGAGAACAGTAAGTCTCTGTGCTTAAAGATGGTTAGTATGAGTGTTAGTGTCAGCTAGGATACATTGGGGAGAGATTGCTACTGAAGTGAATTAAATGTACTAAATAAATCAGAAGCAATTTTATTTAGGGTAAGTAAAGTGGATTATTTGTGCTATTTCAACAAGTCAAGGTATTTTGTGGTTCTCTGACTTGTAATAAAACAGAAATATTACTTCACTAAATCAATATGTTTCTGCTTTGTTGTGAAGCTGGTATTTTGGAAGATTGTCACCCTCTTCCACATAGATTTAGAACAGATGGCACTAAGGCATGCCACCACTGTTTGAGTTTCAGATGGATGTGCTACAAGGGTATAATCCGAATATTAGATTCATTGTTGGTGGTGGACCAAAGGGCAAGAGACTTTTTTTGCAAGCTATCATGATGTTTTGTAATGGTAGAGTATAGACCGATACATTAAGGAGTGGTTATTAAAGACTGGATGCTTTTGATCTCATACTTGTTTTAAACAAGCAATTTCTGATGGTAGACAGCATGAAGAAAACTGCATTTAGAAATTAAGAAGCCAAGATGAATAGATAAAGACAGAGAGGGAAGAAAACAACAGAAGATGAAAAATAATGCAATGAATTATTAAGAGGAGATACTGAAAGACTGCTTAGTTTGCTGTGCTCCATATATTATTCTAGTCAGAGAAATGTTGGGGAGAACTGAATTAGGATGTGCTGGAAATAAGAGCAACTGCAAGGAGAGGTCTAGGAAAATAGGGTTGTTCGACCCCGGGATTGAAGTGAGTTAAAGATAGGTAGATTAGGATAGATTAGGAGGAGGCAGAGTATTATACAGGTGATTGGATAAAGTATTTGGAAATGTCTAGGCAGGACCATGTGTGTAAGTAAAGGGAATGTTGAGATTAAGGGTAAACTGTCTTATCAAACAAAAGCAGGAAGTTGTTCAAACAGTTAAAATGTTGGAAAGAAGTCAAGAAGAGGAGATTACAGAACAATAATGAGACTGCTAAGACACAGTTAAATAAAAAGGCACAGATATTGGGATAAAGGGGAGTAAGGTAGAAAAGGAAGGGGCTGTAACTGAGCCCATGTATAAAAATGCATAAGTAATAAGGCTGAGGCAAGCAGTGCTGTTGCAGAAAGTAAGCACTCTAATCAGCAATGTTTGAGTTTCCACAAGAATGACCATAGTTATAGATGACAAGGTGTGATAGAGAGCAAAAGTAAGGGAAATCATGGAAAAGGGGACAATAAGTTATGGTAGGTAAATTTAATATAATATTTAATGAGAAACGCAAAAGTGCTAGAAGTGAGGCATGGGTAGGTCAAGAAGTCAGTGGTGTTAGTCAACAAAAGAAAAAGGATGAGGGCAAGAGTCAAGTAAAGGTGGTAACTGGCCCTGAGATGATACTAGAAAAACTCTTAGGGTTCAGAAAAAGGTATTAGCAAGAGAGAGGAAAAGCCCACCTATATTAATTAGTGTGCATCTCTCCATCATCATCATCACCATTGGTTTTTTAAATATATTTTATTGAAAAGTCTTTAACACACTGAAAGTGATTCACAAATATAATATTAATACTATAAGAATAATAACAAGAAATACAATGTGGTAGAGATAAACTGCATACAAAAGTTATACAAGAACCCACGGAACAATAAAATGAACAGTCATGAAGCACTCACAAAAACAAGAGTTTGGTATTATAAAGTTCATCATTATATACTCAATGATAGAAAAATAAAGGTACAAAATGGGATAAAGATGCCTCTCAGCTCATGGGTATGAAGTGTGAGTAAAGAATCTGATTGACCTAAAATGTATTTGCTCTAAACAGACTAAAATAACATATACATATGAACATGGCTTTATCAGCAGATTCAGTTTAGAACCATAGACCAGCCCTCAAAGATTTCTGAGTAAGTAGTTATTCAAAAATGGATTATTTAGAGATTAAAACACTAACTTCAGAGTAGAATTTATTTGCTAAATATAGCCAGTTTTTGGTGATATGAAATTTAAAGACTATGAAAACAATGACAACAGAGCATAATACTAATGGATGGATGCCTGAAAGTGTGAAATGTATAATCAGAAAATATCCAGGAAATGGAGTCAAGATCTGTGAGAATATTTGTGACCAATTGTTGCAGGAGTAGCCAAAGATTGTTTAACAAATTAACATTCCCAAAGAATATGTAATATAGCTGCACTATTCATGTTACATGCATGCCACACAGCAAGAAAGGAAGGATAAAAGATACCATTTTTTTGGACGGTGTAATATAAGCATTGTGTAGTACATAAATCAGGTATAGTAAAGTTTCTTGAAAGGGTTGTATTTTAAACTAAGGTACCAAGTTTGTCTTATAATTTCATTAAAAGTAAGTTGCTACTCATGTGTGGACCATATTTGATCATAAAGGGTTACATCATTAAAAATGAACTCTGTGATTCATTTATAAGATGAACAGATATGTTTAGTTGCTGTGAAGAAAAAGAATAACTTTAGTAAAAAATAAATCTTGATTTAAGTTCAATATTAAATTGTAATTGAAAAGCAAGATATTACAGATTTGATTAATGACAGGAAGGTATCCTTTTCAAAGGTCAAGGTATATTCTTAGGTAGTTAACTGACTCAACATTTGATGACAAGAAATCTTAAACTAGTATATCTTTGAGAAGTTGAAATGAAGATAAATTAATCTTTTATTGTTTAAAAGTATATTAAGGTTTTATAAATTGTCTGGAAGAAAATATCTGCTTCTGCAATATCTAGATATATAATATAGTTTTAAAATAAAATATGAACTACCTTTGTAGAATTTTTCCTCTGTTGTTTTTCTATAAGCTGTATGATATAATATCATAACATATAGAATTAATGTATTCCTCCAAATAGCAATAATTATTACAATAATAACCTTCTTAAACATTCATAGATTTATACCTCTCACAAATTTAACAAGGAACAATGAATACAATGATATATTTTGAAAAATAAATAATAAAAACAAATTTAAGTAAGCTGCTTAATTCTAACTTTCAAAAAGTTCTGGAATTTAACTGTTGTAACTGGTCTGATGCAGTTTATGAGTATGTACTTGTAGTTTTGGGTGCTGTCCTTATTTTTGATTGTACATCCATGGACTTGATATATATATAGGTGTGGTAGCTGAGAGAGTAGCGGGCTTGCTCCCAGCAAAAATCACTTGCATTTACCTTTTTTTCTGGGTTTATTTCTTGAGGAATTGTGTTTGGTAAACAATATAATAGTTACAGAAATCCACTTGCTGTTTGCACATGTTCTCCCTGTGTTCGCGTGG
The DNA here is from genome assembly GCF_019279795.1 of Protopterus annectens. Lineage (NCBI taxonomy): Eukaryota > Metazoa > Chordata > Ceratodontiformes > Protopteridae > Protopterus > Protopterus annectens. The sequence goes on from NC_056729.1 coordinate 706,616,803, forward strand.
GTTTCCTCCGGGTACTCCAGTTTCCTCCCACATTCCAAAGACATGCATCTGGAGCATTTCTCCCCGGGCCTCCGCTGAAAACAGGCTCTGTGGAACCTAGTCGGACTTTCCCGGTCAACAAATGATAAATAAAATAAAATAAAATAAAAATAAAATTCCATTGACTGAAAGAATAAACAATTATGTAGAGTTGTATTTATTTATTTTTTATTTCACTTTATTTTTTTAGTTAGTGAGTTAGTCCGTGTCAACATTTTTGTGTAAAGTAACCTTTAGAAATATTGAAAAAATGTAAGATCCTATAACAAAGAACAATCATGTTAAAAATCATGCTTACATGAGTCAGTATTCATACAACTGAGTGCTGATCATGCTGAATACAGCACTGGTATTTATTTGACTTGCATTTGTCATGTGTCTTTTAGTTACTAGAATAGAGGCATTTAACTATGACAGGGAAATAGCACCTGTCATTATCCAGATTCTAGTATGATTTCATTCCAGAGGACTGCATTACATTTGAAGAGCATTTGTTACCTCAAATTGATTGACTGAGTGTATATGTTAATATGAACAGAGTACTGATCAGCACTGACTGATTTCAGTTGCAACCTGGAAGTTTACAGGTAGTGCACATGAAAAGCAAATATTATATAACATGGGTAAATATACAGACGCAATAATGATTTTGTATACGGTAATAAGAAGTTGCATTGTGCAATTATACACATACTTACAATGCACAGACGAAGAAGGTGATAAATGTAGAAAGAAGAGCAGGCAAAGATGTTTATGGCAAGGCAAGTAAAATTAAAATAGTGGGTATTAAACAGAAGTGATAATTATTTAGAACAGTAAAGGTTCTGGATATAGGTCATAGACTCACAGTTGCTTGAGGTGAAATTGCTTGAGCATCAGTACCACTAAACAAAACAAAAAAATAAACCAAGATAAGTTTCTAAGTGAGCACCTTCATTTGGTTTGGGAGCTTTCTCACTTCTTCAAGTTGGTGCAGCTGTGGAGTTCAGGGCTGTGGCCACTTGCCCTCACATTAGGGGTGCATGGTGACTTGTCCCATGCAAAAAAAAAAAATGATTTTCTCACCCTTCATTGTTTCAGAGCTTTTTTCATACTTTTGGTTTGCTGACTTTCATGAAGTCAGCATTTTACAGTAGAATCAAGTCCACATCAATAAAATTATACAGCTATGTACATGTTTACAATGGATAGTGAAGAGAAAAAGCTGATGGTGGAGAGAAAACAATAAGGAAATTGGTTTAGATAAGCTTGACAAAAAGGAAATAACATGAGATCTGCTGATAAAAGCTAACAAAAAGAGGGCAGTAGAGTGGAGTGGGAAAAGATTGGAACACCTAAGCTAAGACAGGTTATGCAGTAGGCACTGATGTCACATTGTGACTTTTTGAAGAAATGTGTTTTTACTAGAGACAGAAGGTACAGTACGTAATCATGTTTTTTAGATGGGGATGGTGGGGTTCATAGAGTTTAGAATCAAGGGTAGAGAAGCTATTGTCTGTGATGTTTAGATTTCTCTTGGGAAGGTTGAAATAGTGGGCCTCTTTGGGATTGACTTCTTAGGCTGTAGACAGGTGTTTTGTGAAAAGTTTAGGTGGCATGGAAGAGAATGTGATGGATTCAAAAAGCTTTAATAGTTGGCAACCAAAAAGAAGGTCAGCTCTTTTTTTCATTGGTAAATGTTTGGCTTTTTCAATTGTTATCAGTAGTGCTCAGATTGAGGGGTCAGTGCTATGAATCTTTATATTTTGTCAGGCATGGTCTGTAATGTTTTAGAAGACTCAGTAATAAAGGGTAGGCCATATTATAGTTGTGTAAGTAATGCAAATTTGCCTGTCACTACTACTGCATAGGAGATACCATGTGTGTAACAATTTGAAATGTCAGGACCTGCTAGATCTAGTTCTTAAATGCTGAGGCTGAATGGTCTAAAGAATGGACTTACACATATTAAGTCTGAGATGAAATTTCTCAGAATATTCCCTTTTTCTTCAAGGTATGGTGATCTCAGAGTTGGTGTATATAAGCTTGGGGGATGGGGGGGGGTCTTTCCCCACCTGCAAAAAGAAGTTTTAAGGAGAAGAGTGATTTTCAAGATTAGCTCTTCTCCTGGCTTTTAATATTTGTTCCTGGTTTTTCATCACTTGGCATTTCAATAGGAAGCCCAAAATGTGAGATTATTCTAGCCCAGAACAGAAGGCATTAGTTTTGATACTTGTTTTTCTGCATCAAAGCAGAAGTTGAGGGATGAGTCAAGTCAGAGTGTAAAGTATTTAAAATGAAACATATTTCTGATAAGTTGGTTGTTATGATCTCTGACATGAAGAGGCATGGAGATGCTAGATAGTTTTTGGATTGTGCAAAAGAGCAATTTTTTGTTTCTTTGCCTTGTTTACCAAGTTTGTTAGTGAGAGGAAGTCTGTTTGGAGATGTTGCTAGAGAATGGGAAGTGAATGACTGGCATGGAAAAGAACCATGTCATCTGAATAAAGTAGCAATGATGGGTGGACCATAAGATAAGACAGTTTGTTAATACAAATGGAGACTTGAAAAGAAGCTATGATTGAACCTTGGGGCACTATTTTTGATAAGGAAGCTTGTGCAGTGGGTTTGACATCTAATTTATACAAAAGTGATGATCAGATAGATAATTCTTGAAGCATGGTGGAATTTCAGATTTTATGCCGATGCGATGTCTATCATGTTGTAAATTAGTGTTGTGTAGTCTTGTACCCAGACTTTGGTCAATGAATTTAAGAATGAAAGATGCATTGATTGTGGAGTATAAAAAGACACAACTGCTAAACTAGTAACTAATACGTCTCAACATATCCATTGTTACTGTGAACATGGAATTCAGAAATTTTGCTAAATATTTGAGACATAATTGTTGACACGTCTGGATTACAAACTGATCATCTACTTAATGTGAAATGTATCTGTAAATGTTTAGTTATAAAATATGTGTCTGTGATAAAAATAGGAACTTTGGAACTTTTACTTAGATCTCTTTGACTTGTATAAATTCAACACAAGCTGTAATGAAGATGGTTTGCAGCTTAGGCAAGGTGACTCAAAAGCAGGTACAAAGACAACAAAAAGAAGTGGATCATGGACAGAGTCTTAGTGCACCCTGCTTTTCTGGGGTGTGCTTTAGGAATAACTGACTGTATAGAAACTAATGCATAAGTTGCACTATATTGTGGCATTGCCATCTATCCATTTTTTTCTAGGTTATTTGGAAATCAAACTGATTGTTCTATAGTCCAGAAAACACTGAGTATCAGAGTTTGTTAATTTGGCAGATTCACCGAGGGTCCTGTGGAGTAGTTAAAGCGAATGTGGTATTGTGACTCCATTTTGCATCCAGAAGACAGGAAAATACATCTATTTTACCACAGTTAAAGTCACCTAGCTATTTACATCCAATATGAATGGCTTCTGTTATTTTTTTCTGTATGTTAATGTGTTTTCTCTGAATCAGAAGTTAAATATATCAGCTGAAAGTTTTTTACTATTTGCACTGTTATTCAAAAGGGTCCTGAGCTGCGTCTATCTATTTAAATCAATGTTTAGTGGGTTTTGTCATTTTTCTACATTGTTCTGCTTTTTTTTTCTTTGAATTTGATGCCACAGTTATTGACTGAATTGTTGTTATAGTTTGCACTGTCTCAAGTGTTTTTTGTGCTGTTAAGTGGATTAATCAGTGTTGCTGCATTTATCTGTTATGTTTTACTCAGTTTTCAAACTTAACATCAGACAGCCAGTTTTAGCCAGGTATGTGAGTAATCTAGAGCTTGTGGTTGTTAGACCTAGTGAGAGAGTGTCTGATTGCTGCAGTTCTGGGAAAATAACCACTATCAGCTAGAGTTTTATAGGTTCATAGGTTCAAAGGTTTATACTAGGCTATCTGCCCCAAGGCATTTATAAGCCTAGCCCGAATTTTTGTGGCTTACGCCACCCCTTATATGAAAAAATACTGTACCCATTAGTTTGTTGTGTCTCTGTCCAGCAGTGATACAGAGATGATTCCCGGGGTAAACCTACGATCTCCCATCCACAGGTCAAGATTTCTCTTGAACAGAGCCAGCGAGGTGCTCTGCCTCACATGGACCGGGACTCTATTCCACAGCATAGGGAGTCTCTGAGTGATAAATCTATCCCTCCAGCACGTCCTATTTATATCCGTGCTAAGGTTTAAGTCGCTTGCTCTAGTGGTTTTGGTGGATTTGGATTTTTTGAGGTGGAGCATGTCCATTAATTCCGGGTTGGACATGGCCTTGTATGTCAGGCACATGTCACCTCTGAGCAGACGGTATGCGACTGAATAGAGCTGGAGTTTCTTAAATCTGGCAGCATATGACAGATTTTGGAGTCCCTTTATCCTTTTGGTGAGAAACTTTTGGGGTCTCTCCAATTGCTGCAGATGTCGGGCGAGATACATCCCGAATGGGGCACTGTACTCAATCATTGGTCTGATAAGTGAAGAGTACAGGGGAACAGTGACCTCACTAGATCTGGATGTGAATCCCTTCATGATCAGGTGGGCAATGTAGAAGGTCTTTCTAACCACTTTAGCAATGTGAGTGTCAAAAGAAAGGCCACTGTCAACCTGGGTCCCCAGGTCCCTGATAACCCCTTCTGTGCTTAGTGGATTGCCACCTATATGGTAGCTTGGGGTTACCTTGTTTTTCCCGAAGGGTATGACTATACATTTTTTGGCGTTTAACTTCAGACCATGGCTCTGGCACCAGCTATCTGTTTCCGTGAGTCCCTTCTGAAGGATATCCGTGTCCGATGCACTTTCCACTATGGCGCCCAGTTTGCAGTCGCCTGCAAACTTTGTCAGCCAAAGACCTCCCATGTTGGCCTGTACTTCTCAGAAGTAGATGCCGAACAATAGGGGCCAAGGACCGAGCCCTGTGGGACACCACTTGTGACCGGCTTGGAGTCTGACATAGCGCCAGCAACTCTAACCCTGTGGGTTCTGTCCTTAAGCCAGTTTGCAACCCATCTTGTGACATATGGGTTTACATTTAAGCTGGTAAGTTTTTCTACAATACCGAGTGGGGTATTGTGTCGAAAGCCTTTGCAAGGTCAAGGTAGGCTGTATGGACTGCCTTTCCCTCATCAATGGCCTTGGTGACTGTTTCGAAGAAGTCGACCAAGTTCAAAAGGCATGATCTTCCCTTGACGAAGCCAAACTGGGTCGGGTCCAATGTCTGCAAGTCCCCTATATCTTTGTTTATGAGCTCCATTATGATCCTCTCCATAGCTTTGCAGACTAGACTTGTTAAGCTTATGGGGCGGTAATTACCAGGGTCTGTAGAGGCACCACCTTTGTGGAGTGGGACCACAGTTACCATACGCCACTCCTTGGGCACGTATCCTGTGGTAAGGCTGAGATTAAACAGCTGCCTTATGTGCGGGTTTAATTCCTCATTTCATTGTATTTCACTGGTTCTTTCATTTTCGTGTTTAATTGATATTGTATGGAACTGTGCTTATAGCAGCATGTCTGTATAGTTACACAGACTTTCAGTTGAAACTGCCTGATATTACTTAATTCACCCATTTCTGATCACTAATTAGACTCCTGCTATGTACAGATGCTGCAGGCTGTGCAATGTTGTATAACCTTCAGATCCACATGTGCAGTATCTTAATAATTAAGTAGCTCACAGCAGACCCAGGTGGCACTATAATGCACAGCTTAGCCCACAACCTCTTGAAATAGCTCAAGAGTGGTTTATGTTCCAAGTGCAGGCAAAACCCTGATACTGAGTGTAATCCTCCCTTCTTCATGAATGATGCCTAAGGAGAAAGTAAAGGTAACTGACTTCAACGGTTGGCTAAAAAAGTGTGTCATTCTAGTGGGATCCAGCATGTGTCAGCATGGAAGGAGATGTTTGACAGTCCTCATTGTTTTGCAAAGAGTCATTTGCACCTCTTGTCCAAAGCAGTTTGCATACTGGCTAAAACCTTTGGTGCTCCCATAATGTCTTTCTTAGGCAAAGTTTAGTTAATGACCATTTTGATGTATGAAGAAATGTATAAATATAAAAACAGGATCTGCATAATGCCAGAAGTCTAAAGAACAAGCTGTCTGACCTTATGAAACCTTTGCATTTGGAAAGCATCTATTCATATGTAATCATTGAAACCTAGTTTAAATGGCAATAAGTACTCCCTCCATACCTAGGTTTAGTGCCTACTACACCTTCTCATCCAATGGCAACTGTGCTGTTTTATCTATATTTGTCAGAGACTGTATCACCTTTACACCTCTAGACAGATTCCCAGAGACCTACACATTAAACTTATTTAGCTGCAAATCACACTAAATTACCTCACCTATTAGTCAGTCATCTGTTATGAAACCCCTTCCATGACCCGAGAAGTCCATATCAGGTTCCTAAATGTAAAGGATAAACTCCACATGAATAAGATTTACAATATTCTGGGAGATTTTAACAACCCATCAACTTATTGGAGTATCTACACCACTAATTTAGGTTGTTACAAGTTCAATTACAGAACAAAATGTTCTTGGCATTGTGCTTACAAATGTGGCAGCAACTCTCCTAGTAATGCCCTCTCCGATTAAGTCAAACAAAAATCTAGTAATCTCTTCCTCCACTCTATCTAACCCCCTGAAACAAATATCTTAGAAACCAAAGACCTCAAGCAAACACATCAACTCAAATTCTAGAAAGAAGTCTCAAATTACACTTATAGTAACATTGTCCCAGACAATGCCTAAACAGCATGATTCACCAAGGAGTGTCATACCCACATAAATAAATGTATATAATTGGCAGTTCCATCCAGATCCAAATATAACAGGAAATTTAAAAGCCAACTACCTTGGTGGCTAACAGAGTGTACAGCAGATCAAAGTACCCCAAATCAAGGAACATATCATGAATTTGACTAAGACATTTAAAAATACTATTAGGCCATTGCTGAGGTAGAAAGGGATTAAGCTGTAACTACAACCAGGGTTAGATGGGTTTGTTTAGCAGTGCAGATGTCTTCGGCACTAGCATGGAGGGATGGGCATGAGGAACACAATTTGTGAGAGATGCAATTACATCAAGCACCTAGTGTCATTGCTCTCTCCCCCATAAGCCAGTAAATCTGGCAATGAGAAGGTTGTCAACATGGACACCACACCTCAGACACCACCGCCACCTACACAACACATCCCCACATATGTGGAGGTCCTCAACAAAAACATACCCAAACAATAGAGACCTCCAAGGCAAAAACACATGCGAACTCCACTGTCCACACATCTATCTCACAGCCACTGAGGCCTAAACATAAACCCAACATATTAGTCATAGGAGACTCCATTAGGAGACGCACAGATGTGCGACTCACCAGGCTGGATATGGAGAAAGTCACGGTTAGTTACTTTTTGGGTGCCAGAATCTGCAATATCACCCATGTATTCAAATCTCTCAAGAGATACTGTTATGACTGTGTCATCGTCCATGTTGGCATGAATGACTTGAGACCTCCCTGGACTATATGAAGAGAGACATGATCGGGCTCTCTGAATATGTGTCCTAGGCAGGTATGTTCCTAACCTTAAGCAGCATTCTACCATCACCCAGAATGATGCCTCAATATAAACAGAAAATGATTGACTTTAACAACTGGCTTATTTTCTGGTGTCATTCTAAGGGGATCCAGTACCTGACAGCTTGGGATGACATGATTGATAAACCACGAGTAAATGAAAGGTATTGCTGATAAATGCTAGAAGTCTAAAAATGAAACTGCACTCATTGCAAGCATTCTTAACCGTGGAAGACTCTGACATTTGTGCAGTCACAGAAACCTGGTTCAAAGCTGTGGAGAGCACCCCAGCCATACCAGGTTACTCATCCTGTCATGCATTCAGACCCTAAACTATGGGCAGCAAAGCAAAATGAGAAGACGTTGCAATATATATATACATATATATATATATATATATATATATATATATATATATATATATATATATATTATGAAGACAGGCCTCCAACTTTGACTCAAGATGCCCACTCCACCTACTGTATCTAGACCTCTTCGAATCTATCAAGATTCATCCCTACACCCTGATCCTGGGCGACTTTAACTATCCAACCATAGATGGGAAGAAATAGTTATGCCAAAACACAAATACCCAGAGATTCCTTGATTTCATCAATGGAAATGCCTTGGACCAGTTGGTTGACAACCCCACAAGAGGTGAAAATATCTTAGACTTGGTATTAACCGGCATGAGTAACTGCTGCAGCATCCCTACAGTGTCATCATCCCTGGTAAGATCCGACCACAAACCGATCACTTTTCAAGTCATCCCCCCCCCCCCCCCCCCGCTAGGTCAAACAAAAAAAACTTCTGCAAAGCTGATGACAACCTCCTGAGGGGAAGGTATAAACAGTTTCACAGCCCCCTCCATCTCCATAGGAACAGGCACATATGTCCAAACCTACACCAAAGTACTATATGAGCATTTATACAGCTGCATGGAATTAGGAATACCTGACAAGATGAAATCCTCCTCCTCAAGGAAGAGTAAACCTGTCTGGCAGACATCTGCAATAAATAAACTTTATAATAAATAAATTACTGTCCAGGAACAAGAAGGAGCAGGTGCCTAACTGGAAGCAATTTCTCCTTAGCCTGAACAAGCAAATAAGACCACTAGTGAAATCCTGCAAAGCAAACTTAAAGTTCAAACTGGCCAAATCTACTAAAGACAATCAGAAGGCCTTCTTCACATATGTGCGCAGTCTCAAGGGAAGCACCCAGATTTGCTCAGAATTGGTGGTCAAGGACTCCTCATACACAAATGCTGTAAATATAGCAAACCTGCTGACAGACAGGTTCATTGAAAACTTCACCCCTCTGTCCCCCATCAGTAAAACAGTACATCCCCAATACCTGCCCCCCTCCACTTATTTCTAGGGATCAAGTCATCACTGCCCTCTCAAAGGCAAAAATGCAGCCTTTAGGGACCCAAAACCATCCCAGGCTGCATCCTACATGAACTCAGGAAGGAACTTGCAGCACCATTAGGCACGCTATTCAACTAAAGCCTGAGTACCGCCTTCATCCCAGCCGAGTGGAGGACAGCAACTGTCATCCCTTTGCACAAAGGTGGAGCATCCACCAATCCAGGAAAGTATAGACCCATCAGCCTAAGTACCCTGATCTGTAAGGCCATGGAGTGAATTATCATGGACATAATTTACAAGGACATTGGCAACCTCCAGACACTCAATCCCACACAGATTGGTTTCATCAAGGGGAGGTCATGCCTGTTTAATTTGGTCAACTTCTTTGAGATAGTCGCCAAGGCCATGGATGAGGGGAAGATAGTGCACACCACCTATGTTGAACTGGCTAAAGCCTTTGATATTATTCCCCACTAAGGCATATTAAATAAACTCTCTCAACTAGGCATCAATCCAGATGTTAGCAGACGGGTAGCAAACTGGCTCACTGATAAAACCCACCTAGTCAAAATAGGGGAAGCCACCTCATACAGTAGACCCATAACTAGAGATGTACCCCAGGAATTGGTCTTGGGGCCTCTACTGTTTATAGGTTCATAGGTCCATAATACGGTACTAGGCTATTGGCCCTAGGGCCTATATAAGCCTAGCCAAAAATGTGCCCTGGCTTTCGCCACCCAAGAAAATTTATTTTCCTGTGCCCCTGTTGAGCAGAGCCACAGAAGTGAACCTCGGGGAGAATTTCCTATCTCCCATCCAATCATCAAGATTTTTCTTGAAGAGTGCTAATGAGGAGCTCTGTTTGACATAGGTAGTCTGTTCCAGAGTATGGGAGGTCTCTGGGACAGGAATCTATCCCTCCAGCAAGTTCTGTTTATTGTGGTGGCAAGATTTAGGTCCCTAGAGCATATAGCTCGGAGGGATTGGGATTTCTTTAAGTGGAGCATGTCCAACAGCTCTGGGTTTGACATAGCTTTGTATGTTAGGCAGAGATCACCTCTGAGTAGGCGATATGCAGCAGAGTAAAGCTGGAGTTTTTTGAGACGGTCTGCGTAGGGCATCTGTTTGAGGCCAGTAACCCTCTTTGTGAGGTATTTCTGTGGCTTTTCCAGTTGTTGTAGATGTCTTGTGAGGTACATACCAAAAGGAGTTTTGTACTCTATAATGGGTCTAATGAGTGATAAATAGAGGGCAACAATTACCTCTTTTTTTCTAGATGAGAAACCTTTTGTGAAGAGGTGAGCCACATAAAAGAATTTCCTGACCACTGTGGTGATGTGATTATCAAAGAAGAGACTATTGTCCACCTGTGTCCCAAGGTCTCTTATCACATTTTCAGTATTAAGTAGACTACCAGCTATGTGGTAGTTCATGGGTACAGCGTTTTTACCAAAGGGGATGACAATACACTTTTTGGCATTGAGCTTCAGGCCATGGCTTTGATACCAGGCATCTGTCTCAGTGAGGCCCTTTTGTAGTATGTCTACATCGTTAGGAGTTTCGATTATGGCTCCTAATTTGCAGTCATCTGCAAACTTTGTTAGCCAAAGACCTTCTGTGTTAGCCTGTACTTCAGAGAAGTAGATACCAAACAGGAGAGGACTGTGGAACTCCACTTGTCACTGGTCTGAAGTCGGATTTGGAGTCTGCTACTTTCACAGTGTGGGTTCTGTCCATGAGCCAATTGACAACTCATCTTGTAACATAGGGATTTATACCTAGTTTAGTGAGCTTATCTATAATTCCAGAGTGGGGGATGGTGTTGAAAGCCTTGGCGAGATCTAGATAAGCTGTGTGAACCACCTTACCCTCATCTATGGCTTTGGTGACTGCTTCGAAGAAGTCAGTCAGGTTTAGGAGACATGATCTGCCTTTTACAAATCCGAACTGGGTAGGGTCCAGAGTTTGGAGATTACCAATGTCTTTGTTTATGAGTTCCATGATGATACATTTCATGGCCTTGCAGACCAGGCTCATCAGGCTAATGGGGTGGTAGTTCCTGGGGTCCATAGTGGCTCCCCCTTTGTGGAGTGGGTAACCGTCGCAATGCGCCATTCAGTGGGCACAAAGCCTGAGGTGAGGCTATGACTGAACATGGTACTTAGGTAGGGTTCCAGTTCATTCTGTAGTTTATGTAGAATGCAGCCTGGGATATTGTCAGGTCCCATGAATGCTGTGTTCTTGGCTTTGAAGAGTGTGTTTTTTATCTGTGCAGCCATGATTACAAGAACTTTGCATTCTTCCAGTATAAAGATGGGCCCTCTAGGGGGTGAGAGGGGGGTAAAGTTAGCACTGAACCTATCTGCCAGGATGATGGCAATATCAGTTGGTTCTGTATATTTAGTGCCATTCTGCTGTAACTCAGAGCAGATCTGAGTGTTGCCATTGAGATTCTTGACATAGCTATAGAATGCTTTGTGGTTGTCTTTATAGTCAGTGGCAATTTTGTTTTCGTAACTAGATTTGGAGGATTTTATGAGGGATCTCAGCTTCTTACTGAGGTGGACCAGGGTGTTACTCCAGTCATAGGATTTTAATCTTTTTTGCAACAGTATCTTTCTTCTGTTGTAGAGTTTGTTTATGGTAGAGGACCACCAGATCGGCTTCCTTTTTTTGGAGGATAGCATCTTGGTTCTATTAGGGATAGCATGATCCATGCACTTGTTTAAGTGCTTATAAAGTGCATTTCTGTAGGATTCAGCAGTCATACCTCTACTGTCCATCTGCATGGGTGTCGTGAAGTTTGCCACTTCTGTCTTAAGAAGTGTGAAGTTGGCTTTGGAGAAGTTTTTTACAGTGGTTTCCCTAATTAGGGGTAGGGGCAGGATATGGATGTTTAGGGTGATTAGCTTGTGGTCGGATCTGACCGACAAGGAATTGACCTCTGGTGTTGCCCATGTTGGTAATGACCAGGTCTAGGATATTGCTGTCCCTGGTGGGGGTGTGAATAAGTTGATCCAAGGCGTTGGAATTTATGAATTCCAGAAAATGTTGAGCAAAACAGTTGGTACATGAGTAGTTTTCCCAGTTAGCGGTGGGGTAGTTGAAATCGCCCATTATTAGAGTGTTAGGTTGTACCCTAATACTTTCCAGTGTATCAAGAAATGAGGAGTGGGAATCCTGGGGCATGGTGGGGGGGGTCTGTAGCCAACTACAATTTGGATTGTGGTCTTGCCCAGAGTTAGTTGCACTTGGATAATCTAGGATGCATTATGCTGTTCAACTAGCCTGGAGGTGTGGATATCCTTAATGAATATGGATACGCCTCCAGCTTTAGTGCTTCATTCTGGGTTAGGTGGCCGAAAGGTGTGGTATGAATTATATCCTGGTAATGCAGGGGTGCTCTCTGGAGCTTTGAACCAGGTCTCTGTCACTGCACAGATGTCTCTGTTCTCCATTTTAAAAAGTGCCTCAAGTGAGTGCATTTTGAGATTTAGACTTCTAGCATTGAGTAGCATTACCCTCAGATTGTGCTTGCTTGTACCTGTTATGGTGGTGAATTTGTCAGTTGTACCTGGCCTAAAAAAGGCACTATAGGGGTGGCAAGAGCCTTAGCCAGTATCCGGAATCCCAAGGGTGACAGGGGCAAGCCATCTCTGGCAAAGCATCATGGTCTGTCAATCATATCGTCCCAAGCAGCAAATACTGGATCCCCATAGAATGACACCAGAAGCTTAGCCAATAGTTGAAGTCAATCATTTTGTCCTTGTACTGTGGCATCATTCTGGGTGATGGCAGGATGCTACTCAAGGCCAGGGTCATACCTGCCTGGGCTACAAGATCGGAGAGCTCCTCCATGTCTCTTTTCATGTAGTCCAGGGAGATACATCTCAGGTCATTCACACCAACATGGACAATGACACTGTCATATTTGTACTTGTTGTGGAGTGACCTGAGTGCGTGCATTATGTGGTGGATCCTGGCACCTGATAGGCAGCTGACAGTAACTTTCTCCTTGTTTAGCCTGGTGAGTGGAACATCAGTGTACCTAACTATAGAGTCACCTATGACTAGAGTGTTGGGTATGTTGTTATGCGTTATGAGCTGTGGTTGAGTGGCACACTGAGTTTGTGGGCTATGTGTCATTTGGGTTGTGTTGGGGGGGAGGAGTTTGCTTGTGTTTCTGCTTTGGAGGTCCCTGATACTTGGGCAGGTTTTTATTGAGAGCTCCCATGAATGTAGGTGTGTGTGTTTTGTGTTTCTATGTGTATGTTTTGGTGGTGTAGATTTTGAGGGACTATGTGATGAGTGTGGTGTGGTGCAAGTGTTTACCTTCTCCTCTTGACTGTCTAGTCCAGTCTTGGGTGAAAAGAGCTTTGCTTCCAGTTTGGCAATATAAGTGCATCGCTCACAAGTTGTAGTGTTGGGTAGTAGGAGGAGAGGGTTGTCTGTGTACATGAGGCAATTGCTGCATTGCCCCAAGATGCCCAGATTCATCAGGTAGACAGGAGAAATCACCGGGAGCTGACCATTAGACATGCCTGTATAGGTGCTTATTTATTAAGTACTAAAATCTGCTTTCCTCTAGACAAGTGAGGAAAGTTGAGTGCTGTAGAAATTTGCAACTTATTTAGTGCTTACAATGAGTTCTGAACAAGTGCTTAGTTCAAAGAAACAGATTTGAGTGCTGAAACTAGAAAACTGGCTAGTTCTAAGAAACAAAATTAAGCTAGAAGGCTTCCCTCCAAAACAGAAATGCTTGGGGGCTGAGAAGCATACAAACAGTCTAGACCACTTACAGTTAAGGCAGGAAACAAGTTTAATTTTCTTTTTCTTTCCCAGATTCTCTCTTTGTACACAGTAGGAGTGCCTGAAATCAGAATATGATCTCACTGCACTCAGCTGAGTGAGCAAATGAGAGGGGCCCAGAAGGAGTATCCAAACACAAACTTACAAGAGGGGCAGGCAGTTTCAATGCCACCAAGATTAACCCCAAAACAAAAACAGGGATGGTGAGTGGGGAACTAACTGACAAAACAGAGTCAAAACTTCCAGTTCATTTCATATTCAATGTAACACAAATAAATCAATTTAAATGCCGTATTATTTGAAAAATGTGCAGATAAAAGGTACTTATATTCTCTTATATGTCCATTTGAATAGAACACCAAAAATACAGAACAGATAGAAGAGGCACAAATCCGTAATCCACATGAATTCCTTTATTAAAATGATGCTTCAGTCCAATAAAATGCAGAAACAATAAGTTTGACTATACAGTCCACTAACGCGATTACACCAGCACTGCGTTTTCATTTAAAACACTTCATCAGATGGAGACAAATGCATACCTACACAAAAAACACTCCTTATATATTTATCAAAATAATTAAACAATTAGTTCATTAAAGGGAGCAAGATACTTAAACATTTAAAGGGGTAAGGCTTATAATGCATACAACACATACATTAAAATATATTCATCTTATTTTAAATGTGCATTAAAATCAGTTTACATTATAAAGTGTTGGTAGTATAGGATACCACAAGCTGTAATGCTTTTGCTGGTTGTATTAAAGAATTTAGTTTGTTTTATTAGATTAAGTTATTATAAAGTATTTATTAAATTTTGATAATAATATTAATTTATTAATCCATTAATGTATCAGGTCAGTGTGGGTGGAATCCGTTATAATATATTTTAATGTATGTGTTGTGTGCATTATAAGTCTTACCCCTTTAAATGTTTAAGTATCTTGTTCCCTTTAATTAACTAATTGTTTAATTATTTTGATGAATATATAAGGAGAGGTTTTTGTGTAGGTATGCATTTGTCTCCATCTGATGAAGTGTTTTAAACGAAAATGCAGTGCTGGTGTAATCGCGTTAGTGGACTGTATAGTCAAACTTATTGTTTCTGCGTTTTATTGGACTGAAGAGTCGTTTTAATAAAGGAATTCATGTGGATTATGGATTTGTGCCTCTTCTATCTGTTCTGTATTTTTGGTGTTTTAGTGAACATTGGAACAGTGATTCTTTTTGGTTTGTGTTGTTGTCCATTTGAATAGAGCTAGATCTTAGCCGGCCAAAGCTGAAGTTTTAAGCAGAAAATATTCCTAAATGTACCACTTAAATAGGCAGTGACAGGCTATCAATGAATGAGCTTCCCCCACCTGCAATTACTAACAGCAATAAAATCTAGCAAGCACTAACCGACAAAACTGAGTCAAAACTTCCAGTTCAGTTCATATTCAATGTAACACAAATAAATCAATTTAAATGCCGTATTATCTGAAAAATGTGCAGATAAAAGGTACTTATATTCTCTTATATGTCCAATTGAATACAGATAGATCTTAGCCAGCCAAAGCTGAAGTTTTAAGCAGAAAATATTCCTAAATGTACCACTTAAATAGGCAGTGACAGGCTATCAATGAATGAGACTTCCCCCACCTGCAATTACTAACAGCAATAAAATCTAGCAAGCACTAACTGACAAAACAGAGTCAAAACTTCCAGTTCAGTTAATATTCAGTATAACACAAATAAATCAATTTAAGTGCCGTATTATTTGAAAAATGTGCAGATAAAAGGTACTTAAATTCTCTTATACGTCCAGTTGAATACAGCTAGAACTTAGCCGGCCAAAGCTGAAGTTTTAAGCAGAAAATATTCCTAAATGTAGCACTTAAATAGGCAGTAACAGGCTATCACTGAATGAGACTTCCCCCACCTGCAATTACTATCAGCAATAAAATCTAGAAAGCACTAACTGACAAAACATAGTCAAAACTTCCAGTTCAGTTCATATTCAATGTAACACAAATAAATCAATTTAAAAGCCATATTATTTGAAAAATGTGCAGATAAAAGGTACTTATATTCTCTTATATATCCAGTTGAATACAACTAGATCTTAGCCAGCCAAACATACTTTTCTGAGGTGCAGGCCAAAACATGTGAACTATGGCTGACCAAGTTTGCAGATGACTGCAAGCTGGGTGCTGTCATCAATTCTTCTAGTGATGTGGACATCCTCCAAGAGAGTCTCATCCAAACAAATGACTGGTGCCAGAAACATGGCCTCAAACTAAATGCCAAAAAATGCATCATCATCCCCTTTGGGGAGAGTGATGTCCCCACAAATGATCACATTGATAATAAACTTCTAAGCATTCAATCCATCGTGAGGGACTTGAGCACCCAGGCTGATAGCAAACTGATGTTTGACCACCATATTTCCTCCATTGTATGGAAAGCTTTCTACATGGCCCACCTCATTAGTAAAGGTATCTCATCCAGGGACAAGGTGGTCATACCATCCCTGTATTCTTCCCTTAAAGTCCCATTAGTGAGTACAATGCCCCTATCAGCGTGTTCCTCATAAAGCACATGCAGCAGCTGGACAGACCACAGAGATTCTTCACCAGGAGAATCCAGGGCCTCAAACAACTACCCTACACAGATAGGCTAAAGGCCCTGTCCCTCTACTCAGTCTCCTACAGACTCCTCAGAGGTGACCTCTGTCTGGCATACAAAGCAATCTAAGACCCCGCCCTAATGGGACTGCTGCATATCCACAAGTCAAGTTCCACTCAAGTAACTAGCACATGCAACCTCATCCTGGTCTGTGACATCAATAGGATTTGTTGGCAGGACAGGTTTGTGTCCCAGAGACTACCCCTTTTGTGGAATAGACTCTATATCCATGTCAAACAGAGTACATCACTAATCCTTTTTAAGCGCTACCTGGATAAGTGGATGGGGAACAGAAAATACACACCTGGGTTTCTACCTGTGGCCCTGCTTGACAGTGGCATAGGGTGCTGACTTGTTGGAACACGGGCTAATGGCTAGGCATGTAAGGGCCAATAGCCTAGTAACTTCCTATGATCATGTGATCCTATGAATTCAAGTTGGGTGGGAGCATTTTACATGCAGTCCCTGCAGGGAAGCATGGTGCATAGATGGGAATAGAGAACTGATGAAAAAGGTGAATTTGGGAAAGCTGATATTAAAGGGTAGGTCATAAAAATAATTTTCCCATGGTTAAAGCTGTCAAATGCACAGCCATTCAGGGCACCCATAGGTTGTATGCTGGCTCTAGCATTAGAATGGAAATAGTCACAGTGTAGGATGATAGACCTGGTAATGGATGAAAGCACTGGGATAGCTGGAAGGAATGAAACAAAAGGAGATAAAAAGGCTATCAAATCTACCAAGGCAGCCAATGAACTCAGACTGACATCTGAAGCCAAGGAAAATTGCACATCCTTTTTTAGTTATGTTAGAAAAATAAAAGCCGTCAACAATATAGAGAACTCATACTACATGATCAAATATACGTAGACATAGTGAACATTACTAGTATGTCAACAAATAAATGTAATGCAAATTTCACTCCTGAGATGCAAAGCTCTGTGAGCCCTGCAGCTCTCAAACTCCCCTTCTTCATCAAAGAAAATGTACTGAAAGTGCTGTCCAAAACTAAGAACACTCCTTCCATGGAGCCAGATAACATATCCAACTGTATGATAAAATTGTAACAAACATATTGTGGTAGAACCTCTATACAAACTATTTAACATGAGGGTGGCTAGAGGCTCAGTTATGGAAGTTATGATATACAGCTCTGGTGATGACACTCCATAACGGTGGCCTTTAGTAATGACCCTGGAAACTCTAGAGCCATCAGTCTCATTTGTAAGGATACAGAACACATTATAACAGACTTCATTAACATCAACATTAAAAGTTTCAACAGACTAGATCAATAGCAGTTTGGTTTTATAACCAGGAAGAACTCTTGCATATTCACACTGATAAATGACTGCTGTATTAAAAATAGCATTAATAAATGCAAAAAATGCAGCATTGCCACATTTGACAGACAAAGAATCCCCACACTCCTGCATGTAACAATGACAAATATTTCACTTCAAAATTAAAGGTTGTGAGAGACATTGGAACCTAGGCTGATAATTTTCTGTCTCTGACCAACATGTCAGAAAAGCCTTCTATTTGGGGATTCAAAGATGGATGCCATTCTGTGAACACTGCATATCTACAGCTCTTCATATATCCTGAGGAAAATATAACCCTGAAGCTATATTACGAGCTATTTAACAACAATTATTGGATAAAGTTAAATCTACTCCATCCAAGTATCGTTTGAGAGGTGAATGAACCTGGGGGAATTAAAAAATTCAACAGGATTAGATTTGATTGATTGATTGACTCTAAACAGAGTGTCAAACAAAAGAACTGTCTGATCAGCAAACTTGGCTTATCTACTATCAAGCTATAGTAAAGTGTAGTACTGATTTATAATGTCAAAAGAAGACAAAAGCATGGATATGACAACAACAAAAACCAAACTGTCAGAACATCAATCACCAGAAAAAGATTTAACTTCGAAAAGGCAGAAAATCACAAAACAACGGGAACTTCCAAAATCAGGGATTAGAAATAAATCGGACCAATTGGCGAACATGGAAGATATCAAAACTGCTTTGTTACCTATTCAAGAAGCTTTGAAAGAGCTATCTAACCAAGTACAATCTTTTGGCATTTCCTGTAGTCAAATTCTCAAAAGAATGGATAAAACTGAAGCTAGAATATCTGAGAACGAAGACAAAACAACATTGCTTGCTAAAAAAACTGATACTCATGAACTGGATATTCATTCTATGCAAGCTAAAATCGTGGATTTAGAGGTGAGATCCAGGAGAAATAATATAATTATCAGAGGAATACCTGAAACTATTCAATACAATGACTTAATTCCATCCATTACACAAATATTTGCAACGCTGTTCAATGACTCGGACATGGCTAAACAAATAATAATAGAGAGAGCCCATAGAGCTTTGAGGGAATCGCAGGCTTCAAATATACCAAGACCAGTGTATGTCAAAATTCTCAACTACTAAGATGTAAATAAAATAATATTAACTGTAAAAAAGAACGGAGGATACATTATGTGGAACAATAATAAAGTTTCTTTGGCTCAGGATTTGCCTCTGCAAATAAGACAAGCTAGACAAGCATTATCTTCATACTCAAGTTTCTCATTGAAAAGCAGATTAAATTTCAAATGAAGTACCCTAACACACTAATTTTTACAGTCAATGGCTCCAAATATTCTGTTTCTACAAAAAAAGAAGCAAAATCTACCTTTTTGAAGATTTTCAAGTCTCTGCCTGCTTCAGAAAGTTAATCTTGCCCTCTGATCCGACTGACATAACACCAGAGGTCGGATTTGTTTTTTGCTGCAACTCGAGGCTTTTTAATCCTTTGTTTTAGGTTTCAGTCTTCCAGGCCTCTTGTTTATCAGATAAGTATCTGTTGTAGCTCCTGATCATTCGCAAAGCATTTCCGACTTTTTATAGCTTTCGCGAACTGTATTCTCCCACGAATAAACAGGAAATGCTTCTGTTGCTGCTGAGGGTACGGTTTTGATGTGGCGCATCCGGAAGTCCACCTGTTTAAAGGTTCCCCTGTCACAAAGTCAAAGGCAGGTTTCCAGGCTTGGAGATTTGAAAAGCTTTGTTCAAAGAAGAAAAATGTAAATTAGACTGAAATAATAACACTTGTTCACATTAAAAACATATAGAACGTATTTAATTAACTAAAGTACACATTTAATCTATTCAGGTAGGTAATTGTATTAGTTAATGGTGTGGTTGTCTTAAAGTGTAGTACCTAACAGAATATGTAGTAGGAAACCCTGCTTTTAACACGCCCATGACTTTTGAAGACAGATTAGCTGTCTTGTGGCAATCAGCTTCACGTTTTAGATGGAAAAATGGAATGAAACTAAATGTTTAAAGTATGAACCTTATTTAAAATAAACATGTTACTTTAAAGAATGTCATCAAAAACACCCAAGAACTTTAAAACAAATACCAGACCAAATTTATCAAAGTATGAAGTACACATGCAGAAAATGGTTAGATAGGATTGTAAACTAACTACTAGGCTCCTAATCCTGATAGAATTTTTGGTTTGACAGGATTGTATACACTCTGCAAGGTTCCTATCCCTGATGGACCTTACCTGATGCTACCTTAGAGCTGTCTAACTTGTACAATGTTTAGGCGATATGAGAGGAGACAAGGATATTGAAACGCTAGTTAAAGATCGCGTTTGTTATGTAAAATAAAAACATAAATAGTGTTAATAAACAAGGTAAGATAGTGTAAAAAGCATGTTTATAAGATGCTAGGCAACCCTGGCAAGTACTGTGTGGAATCAGGAACCAAATTAAATATATAGGTGCCTATTACGGCTCTAATTGTGTTCAGTGTAATAGATCCCAAGTATATTTATCTACAGTATTCGTTAAGTGTATTCACAATAAAGATTACGAATTGATATTAAGGATATTATTACTTGGCTCTTCTAATGTATGAAGTAAATGCAAAGAGGTAGTTTTATTTTTCAGTGTGGACCCTTACGACAGAATTATTTAAAAGTTAAAAGCAAAACAATGCCGGGACACTGCAAGTGTATTAAAAAGCAAGTTATACCATTTGTTTTATAGAATATAGTTCAACATAGTAAATGAGGATATTATAAAGCGGGGCGTGTTTAATGTTAGGAATATTACACTGCATGGTGAAGTTTTAAAATTAGTTTGTATAATTCAATTCATCACTGCTGCTGTGCATCAATACTGCAAGTAATTAGAAAGTGAGGTGGTCTAGCGGTATAGTACCTCACAGGATGTTTTCTGTTTTGTACACAAATTTATATATATAATTAATAATTGTTCCATTGTTTTTCAATTGTTTTATAGAGAAGTTGATTATTTATATGGATTTACTTCCTGATTTTTAATGTATATATAATATAATTTAATAATTTCATTCGGTAATTAGTTTTTTGATGTCATTTCCTGTGTGTTAGTATTTAAGGAGTTCCGGGTAGGATGTTTGGATGTTGCTCTGAAGAAGTCCACAAATTAAATTACTGGATGAAAGCGCTAAATACTTGGTTGGTGGAGTTATTCTGTGTCGCCTGGTTACTTCCGTTTTTTTGTTTTTATATTACCTCAGTTTAATAATTGTTATATAATAATAGGAGGTGAATGGAATGCATATCAAGATCGTAAACTGGATAAATCAAGTTCACATAGGTCATTTAATAATCAAGCAGTAATAGCATTAAGTGAACTTAAAGTTGACTTTAAATTATATGATCCCTTTAAATATGTAAACAATCAGTTTAACACAAATAACTTTACATTATACTCAACTTGTCATAAAATGTGGTCTAGGATAGATTTTTTCTTGATTTCAGAGATACTAATTAATTTAGATCCCAGTGTATCTATACAAGCTCGATACTTATCAGATCATTCTAAAATTACATTAAGTTTTAATAAAGACCTTAGAAATAGCTTACCGCACAGGGGTTATAATTGGTCTCTAAATCCAAATTTATTAAATAAAGAAGATATAATCCAGGAAATTCAAGTTATTGTCAATCTTCTATTAGTTAATTTCTCCAAACAGCAACATACACCCGATATTGAATGGGTGACAACCAAAGCACAAGTAAGGGGAATTTTTCTCCAAAAAGCTACGTATTATAAAAAAAATACAAACTAGAGATGTACAAAGATTGGAAACTAAAATTAAGACATTAGATCAGGATTTGATTAGGAATTATAACAAACAAACAGAAACTGAATTATTAAAATGTCAAAAGGATCTTTTTTTAATCCAAAATAGCAGGCTGTCGGTCCATGAACATAAAATGTTGGTAAGATATGCTAACCATATTCAAACGCCATCAAGGGCATTAGCTCAAATCGTTAACCAATTGAAAATATATTCTCAAATTCCTGAAATACAGTTCAAAAATAAAAGATATACAAAATCCGAAGATATTATGAATACCTTTGAATTGATATATTCTCAAATTTATGGTGATCAACAGGAATTACTTACAAATAGGACTAATAACGATTTTTTACAAAAAATTATTTTTCTGAAAACAGATGATAACTCCCAGGTAGATTTAATTAAGCCAATCTCCTCTGAGGAAATAATAGATACAATTAAAAAGTTGAAATCTCATAAAGCACCAGGACCGGATGGTCTGACTGCAGAGTTTTATAAAACTTTTTGTGATATCGTTGGCAAAATACTTCCACATATATTTAATTATATAATTAACAATAAAATTAATGACCCTCACTTTAATGCATCCAGAACAATTCTTATACCTAAAAAAATGCAGATCTTCTAAACCCGGATAATTATAGGCCTATCTCACTTTTAAATATTGATATGAAAATTCTGACCTCTATTTTAGCTAATAGATTGAAGAAGGTAATAGATTTAATAATATCTAATGAACAAGCCAGATTTATAAATGCCAGACAAACTACCGACAATACTTTAACACTTTATACATTAATCTCTTATGCCAGCCAAAGAAATGTTAATGTGTATGCACTTATAATTGATGCACAAAAAACTTTTGATAGAGTTAATTTAAAATTTTTGTTTGATATTTTACCATATTTTGATATACCTCAAGACTTTATTTCAACATTACAAATATTATATAATAACCCTTATACAACTTTATATATCAATAAAAACTTTTCTAAAAGAATAAAAAATAAAAACGGAACTCGCCAGGGCTGTTCTTTATCTCCTATATTATTCAATCTATATTTAGAACCACTATTTTTACATATTAAACAAAATATATACCACAATGCCCCAGTAATTTATGGTACTAAAATATCAATGGCTGCTTTTGCTGATAACCTCAACATTTATTGTACGACACCAGTCTCAGACAATAAAAAAATATTAAAAGCTGTGGATGACTTTGTAGAGATATCCAATTACAAAATAAATCTTAAAAAAAAAAAACAATTTCTTTCCTTTAAAAACACCAAAACCCTTTTCACTTTTACCACTGGTAGGTCAAGTAAAATCTGAAGATCAAATAAAATATTTGGGTATTGTTTTTTTCCACAGATAATAGAGATTTCTATGTTAATAATGTTAATCTGATTTGGGATTATATATTGTCTGACTTAAGAAGATGGAATAATTTGAAATTACCAACAATGGCAAAAGTTTCAATTATTAAAATGAATGTACTGCCCAGAATATTATATATTTTTAGAGCTACTCAAGTTTTAATCCCTAAGAAATTCTTCAAACAAATTAATACGGAATTGGCTAAATTCATATGGGAACCTAGGAAAACTTGATGACTCCGAAAAATAAAGGAGGGCTAGATTTATCTAATTTTGAATTATACTATTTAATAATAAATTCCAATAGAATTTTGAAAATTGCTAACCATGAGATATCTAGTAATAAATGGTCACCCAAATGGTTGGTTCTGAATTACAAACATGATGTAAGTTTGAATATTAATCCTAAATCATTACCTTTCTTTAGTAAAGACACCTTCAAATTATATGCTTTAATGGAACAGATTAGAGTATATATAATATTGATACAACATTTTTTTCAATCATTAAATCTTTTGCAACATATGATGACTTTTCAACACTTTCATAAGAACCCGAACCTGAAAATCAATAATCAATTGATAGGTCTTAAAAAATGTCCACTTATAGTTGATTTAACTTTATTTGATATGTACCCATATCTCAGTTTTTCAACACATGGTATATTAAAGTGGATGAACCTCCCTAAATCTTATCTAATCATACTGAGACAGTTAAAGGATCTTTCCATAAGCTACTTTAGAGACTTCAGACTTAATGAAGAAGCTTTAACTAATTGTTCAAGTTTATGGCAAACTCTTCTACAGGATACCAAATTTATAACTTCTACAAGTAAACTGGTAAAAGACTTGAAATACCAAAATCAAATACTCTTGTCAAAATACTGGAAAGAAAAAATACCATTGATAGAAGAAAAGAAAATACTAAAAGCAATTAACCTAACAATAAAATCAATCTCTCTTCAAAAGTTATTATTTACCCAACTGATGATACTTAATAATGCCTACTATACATGTCCTAGCCTGCATAAATTCAACTCTAAAAACTCACCTAAATGCCCATACTGTAAAGACCAAACGGCTGACCTCTTACACATGTTCTGGAGCTGTAAATGTATATATAAACTTTGAAACTCTTTAAAAATTCAACTACAAAAGATGGGTTATCAACACTCTACACTTTCTTGGGAATTTATGATTTTACATATCCCTCCAAATAACTTGGATAGATCCCAAATGATCATACTTATAAATATTTTCTTGTTAATGAAACTTTATATAGCTACAAATTGGCTGAATCCATCCCAAACTTCATGGGAAAACTTTAAAAGTTTAGCGATGAAACATATTTTAGCACACACATTGTTAATTAAGGATCATAGGAAAAACATAAATAATCAAAAAATATTGGAGCAAATTTTTAACATTGTGTTGGCTTAGTGTTCTGAATCCAATTTAACCCCTGGACATACATACTTAATTTGAAAGTTAGTATTAATAATCCATTATAATGATATTAGATCTTTCAATACTCTTAGATGTTCCTTTCTTTTTTTTATTGATCTTGTTTAACTGATGGAAGCATTCATGTAAATAGTGTGTGTATATATATATATATATATATATATATATATATATATATATATATATATATATATATATATATATATATATATATATTGTAGTATTGTTGTTAGAAGTATTATTTGGGAATTATTTGTTTTTCTTTGTTTTGTGTAATATTGTACGAACAATTGGTAAAACAATAAAGATTTATTATTGAAAAAAAAAAGAAAAGCCTTCTATTTTTTGCAAATGATCACCTGTGGAATATGATTATGATCAAACTAGGCTATTGATCCCTTGTATTTAGCACTGATCAGATATCTTATAGAATACAACACCAAGAATTGGATTGTGGTCAAATGGGGGCCTAGGCAGGGTAATGGACTCACACACACAGCTATTCCAGTGTCCCATTAATTGTCTCTCACCCCCGCTTACCATAAACACTGGTCAAATCTGTCAGTATGCATACTATTTTCTCCTTTACTTTTGAAATGAAGACAGAGATGTGAGTTTAATTTAAAATCTTTGAATGTGTTCATCTTTGTTGACTAGGTTAGTCCCACTAGGCTAGTAGACACTTTTCAGGGGGACCTCTGATGGTATTTATACTACCAGGGAAATTTTTGCCAGGGCACCAGGGAACTTCCCCCTACACATTTCAATAGCTTAGGAGGATGTAAAGATGTCACAGCACTTACCATCAACATAAGCAAATGGGGCCTCAGTTAAATATCTCATCCAAAGGATGACACACTGAATAGTGCAGCACCCTTCCCTTATACTACACTGCAATATTACCAATCCAGCTGGATGATGTGGATGTAGAACCTACAGCCTTCTACACCAAAGAAAAATATACTATCTGTGCCACTATTAACATTACTTACAAATTGTATAGAACAAATACTAATGGCTATTTGCTAATCAGAATAGTTATATGTTGAAAACAGACAGAGCAACAGTAAACTTCTCTTACCTTGAAACTCACTTTCACTGAAATTGCATTGAAACTCACATTCAAAGAAAATGCAACTGGCCAGAAGCAAATTAATTGAAGCTTGGTACCTAGGCTGTTTCATAGTTTTGAACACTTTTTTCCCATTAAGTAGTGAAACAAAACATACAAACCAAGAAAATACAAAAGTACCTCTTTCAGAACATTTCAACAACTCTAATGAATAATCATAACCAAAGTGTCATATCACTCAAGTGTCCAGATTTACACCTCATAAATTGTCTGATCCTTATAAAATATGTGAATTTTTTTTGGTAAACCATTCAGGATGTAAGTCACTAAATAATGACAGACATTTGAGTTTTAGATATCATACTCTTTTGAGAAAATACATCATAAAACAAAGAGTAATACTTAAAATTGCCTGTATTTTTGGGAACTTTGTCTCCTCGTCCCATTATTTTTGGTTTTGTCCAGATTTCTTTCAATGAGAGGCATGTGTTTGGTAGTTGGTGCAGAGTATTACGACTCCTGTTTCTTATAGCCAAGGTACAGAGTTAGACCGTAGGTAAGTCTGCAAATTAATTAACTAACCATCGCTCTGTAACTAGGGAATTACACACACTTTGCTTTTACTCCAGTAGTAGTTTGGAAGTTCCTGACTCTCATAAGTAATCCATAAATCAGATCTTGCTTTGTCTCTCAGTTTAGTGTTGCATGCTTGTGCATCTTAAAGTGAATGCATTCAGAGCAAATCTGTATGGTTCCAGAGAAAAGCTTTTACTTGTTTTAATTTGATTAATGTTGTGGCTGGTGACCAGCCCCCCCCCCCACACACACACACAGCTAGTGGTCCCTGAGTATTTCCCCCCAACACACAGTCAGTGGGCCTTGGGTACTTTTCCCCATGCACACATCCAGTGGGCCCTAGGTAATTGCCTAGGTCCCTTCCCCTTGTGAGGGATCCCACTCTGACAATCCCTCCTTTGGGATGTTCCCCACCAAACGTATCAAACAGATGGAAAAATCCCAGGATTCCTAACAAAGAGGATTATAGACTTAAAATCACTAAGCTTCTTGAAAAGACTAAAAAGCTTCTCCATCTTTTTTGTGTCTTGTATGTGGGACCTATGCCTTTTCTTTGGAGCAATCAAGGTGCTAGTACTCTAGAATCTCTTGTATCTTCATAAATCTAATAGCTTCACCAAATACCAAAACAAGAGATCTAAACCTGTTTCAGTAAAATCAATAAAACAAGGTGAAGAGACAGATTCATTACTCAGCATCTCCCTCACCTCTGAAATAGGCTCCCCTGCTGGTAAAACAGTATAATATAGTATCTTCCTTCAAATGAGATCTGGATAATTAGAAGAATGTTCATATGATTCACCTCTGACATGACGGGCATAGCCTTTCTGGAGAAGGGATGTAGAATCCAGGGTGGAAACCGTCATGGTGTAATGATCACAAGTGCCTTGAACTTCCATTGAGTCTGTGTATACACTGCCTCCTAAAACCTAATGACCAGGCTACAGACTATCATTCTCAGAATCTTGTACATGAGAGGAAAAGCAGTAGTTAAACCTTTCTTCCCCCTTACTATTTTAGTTGTATGTATAATCGACTTATAAATGATAACCTGATTGAGGATGGTATGAAAGGATTTTTATGAATGAAGAAATGACCAAGATGGAACAACCTATATAATTCCTGAAAATAGAAGTCTGTATTCTCTTTCAAAAGGTGGCATCAACAAATACTGTCTCAGATCACCTAACATGTTACAATATCTTGTCCAATTAGAAGTTGTATTGTCTGTCTGATAATGGGGCAAAAAAGAGAATATTTAGATAATCATAAAGATTTCCTTCATAAATTATGAGTATCTTGAAATACATTTGTAACTGATATCAATGCAAGACTTTCTATGAAGACACTGACTCACCTGATAAATCAAGTCATAGAAGGCTAAATTATGCAAGAAAGACAAACATTTAGTCTCTTTTACAACTTGAAATATTTGCTTCCTTTTCTAAATCTTTCAAGTTAGCTGAATGTTAAGCCATAGCATAAATATACATGAGTACATCTGATTGAGGTCCAATCCACTTCTAGCTATAAAGGCAACACAAAGGATTTCTCACAATATAAGTTTCTTGGGTGATCAGACAAAATGTTGCAATATCTTATCAAAATGAGGAAGAAGTCATAAGTCTGGGGAAATAGGCATTAAATCTGAGGAATCATAAACTTTTTAATAACTTCTAACTTTTGTCCAAACAGCATATGCATCAGTTGCTACCCAAACGTCTTGATATGATGCAGTCAAGAACAGTCCGAAATACCTAAATTAGCTTTTGAGAGAAGGATTATCAAATGGTAATCGACTTATGTGGATTCACCTTACAAGAAGAAACAAAATCTAAAAATATCTGTAATATTGGTCAGATTGCAGGGAGTGTTGTAAATAGGTCTCTGTCAAATAGATTCATAGGTGTGAACTAGACTAACAACCACTAAGGCCTTTTTACACCTAGCCATTCATACCAAATCTCTGAAACGTTCTGATACCCTTGATAAGTGTAAACAGGGGGTTGGAAGATTAAATATTTAAATGTAGAGGCCTGGGAGATGAACCATTTACTTGCTGCCTTGTCCATTAGAGTCACAGATGCCAAACCAAGGATGAATTTCCTGTTCCCCATCCAATTGTCCAAGTTTTGCTTGAATTAGGTTATGGAGGAACTCTGCTTCAAGTGGATGGGGAGCCTGTTACAGAGATGGGCTAGTCTCTGGAATACATACATGTCTCTCCAGAAGGTTGCATTTATATTGCAGGCAAGGTTTTAATCTTTAGAGTTGGTAATTCTGGTGCTATTTGTTTTGTGGATATGCAGGAGGTTCATCAGGGTGGGTTATGGCAATGCCTTGTGTGCCAAGAATAGATGTCCCCTCAAGAGCCTGTAGGATAAAGAATACAGGGATAGGACATGTTACTTACACCCTGTATTCTTTTCCCAGCGAAAAAATTAGTTGTTCCGAGAAACATACACACAACACAAGCACACCAAAATAAATAAACCACACACATACAGTTAACAAAACCCAACTCCACACTAAACCATGCATACATTACTAACTATACACTTACCTTAACCCGCACCCTAACCCTAAGGTCTGTAACTATCGCACACATACCCTACGAAACTATACACAATCAAAGCAATTAATACACACACATACAGTTAACAAAACCCAACCCTACACTACACCATACATACATTACTAACTATCCACTTACCTTAACCCACACCCTAACCCTAAGGACCGTAACTCTCACACCACAGTGGAGGAAATAGGGAAGCCACAGAACGGCCCACTGAAATCTTGCCCTAGGTAAGATTTCGATGTTCCGGGGCTTCGCTATTTTCATCATTCGATGTTGTGGGTTCGATGTTTTAATGTTCGACATTTTACTTCTTCAAAGTTTTGATATAGACCCCAGAGACTATCTTGTCTATAGAAAAGGCTCCCATCCATGTGATGCAGAGTTCCTCCCTAAGCCAATTCTAGTGCAACATGTCAAGCAGAGTACATCATTAATCCTTTTTAAGCGCTACCTGGATAACTGGATGGGGAATAGAAAATACACCCCTGGGATTCCACCTGTGTCTCTGCTGGACAGTGGCATAGGGTGCTGACTTGTTGGAACATGGGCTAATGGCTAGGCATGTAAGGGCCAATAGCCTAGTAACTTCTTACGATCATGTGATCCTATGAATTCAAGTTGGGTGGGAGCATTTTACATGCAGTCCCTGCAGGGAAGCATGGTGCATAGATAGGAATAGACAACTGATGAAAAAGGTGAATTTGGGAAAGCTGATATCAAAGGGTAGGTCATAAAAAGAAATTTCCCCTTGTTAAAGCTGTCAAATGCACAGCAATTCAGGACACCCATAGGTTCTATGCTAGCTCTAGCATTAGAATGTAAATAGTCACAGTGTGGGATGATAGACCTGGTAATAGATGAAAGCACTGGGATAGCTGGAAGGAATGAAGCAGAAGGAGATAAAAAGCCTATCAGATCTACCAAAGCAGCCAATGAACTCAGACTGGCATCTGAAGCCAAGGAAAATTACACATCCTTTTTTAGTTGTTAGAAAAATAAAAGCAGTCAACAATATAGAGAACTCATACTAAATGATAAAATATACTTAGACACAGTGAACATTACTAGTATGTCAACAAATAAATTTAATGCACATTTTACTCCTGAGATGGCTATCCAAAGCCCTGTGACCCTGCAGCTCTCAAACTCCACTTCTTCCCCAAAGAAAATGTACTGAAAGTGCTGTCCAAAACTAAGAACACTCCTTCCATGGAGCCAGATAACATATCCAACTGTATGATAAAATTGTAACAAACATATTGTGGTAGAACCTCTATGCAAACTATTTAACATGAGGGTGGCTAGAGGCTCAGTTATGGAAGCTATGATATACAGCTCTGGTGATGACACTCCATAAAGGTGGCCTTTAGTAATGAGCCTGGAAACTCTAGAGCCATCAGTCTCATTTGTAAGGATACAAAACACATTGTAATAGACTTCATTAACATCAACATTAAAAGTTTCAACAGACTAGATCAATAGCAGTTTGGTTTTATAACCAGGAAGAACTCTTGCAAATTCACACTGATAAATGACTGCTGTATTAAAAAATAGCATTAATTAATGCAAAAAAATGCAGCATTGCCACATTTGATAGAGAAAGAATCCCCACACCCATGAATGTAACAACGACATATATTTCACTTCAAAATTAAAATGTTGTGAGAGACATTGGAACCTAGGCTGATAATTTTCTGTCTTTGACCACCATGTCAGAAAAGCCTTCTATTTATTGCAGATGATCACCTGTGGAATATGATTATGATCAAACTAGGCTATTGATCCCTTGTATTTAGCACTGATCAGATCTCTTATAGAATACAACACCAAGAATTGGATTGTGGTCAAATGGGGGCCTAGGCAGGGTAATGGACTCACACATACAGCTATTCCAGTGTCCCATTAATTGTCTCTCACCCCCTGTTACCATAAACACTGTTCAAATCTGTCAGTATGCATACTATTTTCTCCTTTACTTTTGAAATGAAGACAGAGATTTGAGTTTAATTTAAAATATTTAAATGTGTTTATCTTTGTTGACTAGGTTAGTCCCACTAGGCTAGTAGACACTTTTCAGGGGGAGCTCTGATGGTATTTATACTACAAAGGAAATGTTTTTCAGGGCACCAGGGAACTTCCCCCTACACATTTCAATAGCTTAGGAGGATGTAAAAGATGTCACAGCACCTACCATCAACACAAGCAAATGGGGCCTCAGTTAAATATCTCATCCAAAGGAAGACACACTGAATAGTGCAGCACCCACCTCCCTTATACTACACTGCAATGTTATCAATCCAGCTAGATGATGTGGATGTAGAACCTACAGCCTTCTACACCAAAGAAAAATATACTATCTCTGGCACTATTAACATTACTTACAAATTTTATACAACAAATATTAATGGCTATTTGCTAATCAAAATAGTTATACATTGAAAACAGACAGAGCAACAGTAAACTTCTCTTACCTTGAAACTAACTTTCATTGAAATTGCATTGAAACTCACATTCAAAGAAAATGCAGCTGGTCAGTAGCAAATTAATAGAAGCTTGGTACCTAGGCTGTTTCATAGTTCTGAACACTTTTTTTCCCATTAATTAGTGAAACAAAACATACAAACCCAGAAAAGACAAAAGTACCTCTTTCAGAACATTTCAACAACTCTAATGAATAATCATAACCAAAATGTCATATCGTTCAAGTGTCCAGATTTACACCTCATAAATTGTCTGATCCTTATAAAATTTGTGAATTTTTTTGGTTAACCATTCAGGATGGAAGTCGCTAAATAATGACAGACATTTGAGTTTTAGATATCATACTCTTGAGAAAATGCATCATAAAACAAAGAGTAATACTTAAAAATTGTCTGTAT
The DNA here is from genome assembly GCF_019279795.1 of Protopterus annectens. NCBI lineage: Eukaryota > Metazoa > Chordata > Ceratodontiformes > Protopteridae > Protopterus > Protopterus annectens. The sequence goes on from NC_056729.1 coordinate 706,648,375, forward strand.
TTTTGGGATCATTGTCTCCCCGCCCCATTATTTTTGGCTTTGTCCAGATTTAATTCAGTGAGAGGCCTGTGTTTGGTAGTTGGTGCAGAGGATTACAACTCCTGTTTCTTATAGCTAAGGTACAAAGTTAGAGCCTGAGTAAGTCTGCATATTAATTAACTAACCATCGCTTTGTAACAAGGGAATTACACACACTTTGCTGTTGCTCCAGTAGTAGTTTGGAAGTTCCTGACTCTCATAAGTAATCCATAAATCAGATCTTGCTGTCTCTCAGTTTAGTGTTGCATACTTGTGCATCTTAAAGTGGACGCATTTAGAGCAAAACTGCATGGTTCCAGAGAAAGGCTTTTACTTGTTTTAATTAGATTAATGTGGGTGATGACCAGCCCTCCCCCCCCCACACACAGCTAGTGGTCCCTGAGTATTTCCCCCCAACAGTCAGTAGTCCTTGGGTACTTTTCCCCATGCACACATCCAGTTGGCCTTAAGTAATTGCCTAGGTCCCTTCACCTTGTGAGGGATCCTGCTCTGACAATCCCTCCTTTGGAATTTTCCCCACCAAACGTATCAAACAGATGGAAAAATCCAGAGATTCCTAACAAAGAGGATTATAGACTTAAAATCACTAAGCTTCTTGAAAATACTAAAAAGCTTCTCCATCTTTTTTGTGTCTTGTATGTGGGACCTATGCCTTTTCTTTGGAGCAATCAAGGTGCTAGTACTCTAGAATCTCTTGTATCTTCATAAATCTAATAGCTTCACCAAATACCAAAACAAGAGATCTAAACCTGTTTCAGTAAAATCAATAAAACAAGGTGAAGAGACAGATTCATTACTCAGCATCTCCCTCACCTCTGAAATAGGCTCCCCTGCTGGTAAAACAGTATAATATAGTATCTTCCTTCAAATGAGATCTGGATAATTAGAAGAATGTTCATATGATTCACCTCTGACATGATGGGCATAGCCTTTCTGGAGAAGGAATGTAGTATCCAGGGTGGGAACCGTCATGGTGTAATGATCACAAGTGCCTTGAACTTCCATTGAGTCTGTGTATACACTGCCTCCTAAAACCTAACGACCAGGCTACAGACTAACATTCTCAGAATCTTGTACATGAGAGGAAAAGCAGTAGTTAAACCTTTCTTCCCCCTTACTATTTTAGTTGTATGTATAATCGACTTATAAATGATAACCTGATTGAGGATGGTATGAAAGGATTTTTATGAATGAAGAAATGACCAAGATGGAACAACCTATATAATTCCTGAAAATAGAAGTCTGTATTCTCTTTCAAAAGGTGACCTTAACAAATACTGCCTCAGATCACCTAACATGTTACAATATCTTGTCCAATTAGAAGTTGTATTGTCTGTCTGATATTGGGGCAAAAAAGAGAATATTTAGATAATCATAAAGATTTCCTTCATAAATTATGAGTATCTTGAAATACATTTCTAACTGATATCAATGCAAGACTTTCTATGAAGTCACTGACTCACCTGATAAATCAAGTCATAAAAGGCTAACTGATGCAAGAGAGACAAGCAGTCTTACAACTTGAAATATTTTCTAAATCCTTCAAATTAGCTGAAGGTTAAGCCATAGCATAAAAATGATCAGTCTTAGGTAATATACATGAGTACATATGATTGAGGTCCAATCCACTTCTAATTATAGAGGCATTACAAAGGATTTCTCCCAGTATAACTCTCTTGGGTGATCAGACAAAATGTTGCAATGTCTTATCGAAATGAGAATGAAGTCATAAGTCTGGGGAATCAGGCATTAAATCTGAGGAATCATCAACTTTTTAATAACTTCTAACTTTTGTCCAAACAGCATAGGCATCAGTTGCTACCCAAAAGCCCTCATATGATGCAGTCAAGGACAGTCTGAAATACCTAAAATTAGCTTCCAAGAGAAGGATTATCAAAAGATAATCAACTTATGTGGATTCACCTTATAAGAAGAAAAGAAATCTAAAAATATCTGTAATATTGGTCAGATTGCAGGGAGTGTTGTAAATAGGTCTCTGTCAAATAGATTCATAGGTGTGAACTAGACTAACAACCACTAAGGCCTTTTTACACCTAGCCATTCATACCAAATCTCTGAAAAGTTCTGATACCCTTGATAAGTGTAAACAGGGGGTTGGAAGATTAAATATTTAAAAGTAGAGGCCTGGAAGATGAACCATTTATTTGCTGCCTTGTCCATTAGAGTCACAGATGCCAAACCAAGGATGAATTTCCTGTTCCCCATCCAATTGTCCAAGTTTTGCTTGAATTACGTTATGGAAGAACTCTGATTCAAGTGGATGGGGAGCCTGTTCCAGAGATGTGCTAGTCTCTGGAATACATACCTGTCTCTCCAGAAGGTCGTATTTATATTACAGGCAAGTTTTTAATCTTTAGAGTGGGTAATTATGGTGCTATTTGTTTTGTGGATATGCAGGAGGTTCAACAGGGTGGGGTATGACAATGCCTTGTGTGCCAAGAATAGATGTCCCCTCAAGAGCCTGTAGGATAAAGAATACAGGGATAGGACATGTTACTTACACCCTGTATTCTTTTAGTGAGGAACCTTTGTGGACGTTCCAATTGTTTGATGTGCCTAGCTAGGTACATACTAAAGGAGACATTGTTTTCAATGGTAGGTCTGAAGAATGCTGAATACAGTGAAACAGTGACCTCCTTGCACCTAGATGCCATAACTTTGTTTATAAGTTGCACAACATAGAGTGATTTCCTCACTACTGTAGACATGTGATGGTCAAAAGTTAGATTACAGTCGATGCATGTAACCAAGTCACTGACTACTGGGTCACCTCTGTAGACATGTGGTGGTCAATGGTTAGATTACAGTTTATGGGTGTATCCAAGTCACTGACTACTAGGTCATCTCTTAGGGGTGTGTTCTCAATATGGGAAGTTATCCACCCCTGGTAACTACAATACTGACAACACACTCCTTAGAGTTGATCCAGTAGAGACACACAGTAGATAGTAATCTAGCCTTTAAAAGTCAGAGTAATGGAAGTCAATGGAGCAACACAGGTAATTGCAGTCACGAACAAAATGTCCAGATACCCAAACACCAAATGTACAAAAATAAGAATAAGGCAAAAACCTTATTTTAAGAAATGTTTTAATTGATAAGCACTTTTCCAAGAAGAAGAATAAGTGTGTTGCTCCATTGACTTCCATTACTCTGACTTTTATTTGACTTTTTGCAACGGAGCATTCATTCATTTGGTTGGCAGCACACTTCCTATTCATAATCTAGCCTTTGTCCATCACCTGTCTATGGCATTCATCAATCCTATCATTGAGTACAATGCCCCCTTTGGAATGTACTTAACCAGGCATATCCAACAATTGGAATGTCCACAGAGGTTCCTCACTAAAAGAATAGGGTGTAAGTAAAATGTCCTATGCAGACTGCCTCAAGGCCCTATCCCTGTATTCTGTCTCCTACAGGCGTTTGAGAGAAGATCTATGCCTGGCATACAGGGCATTTCAGACCACACTCTGATGTATCTTCTGCATATCCACAAAATAAACAACACCAGAATTACCCATTCTAAAGATTTAAACTTTGTGATATAAATAGGACCTGCTGGAGAGACAGGTATGTGTCCCAGAGACTGGGTCTATATCATATATTTGAAATTACAAAATATCGAACACCATATGTTCGAACTTGGAATTTCGAATATTGAAAACATTGAACGCTCAGAATAGTGAATTTTTTCCCAGGGAAAAAATTTGCTGTACTGAGAAACATACACACAACGTAAGCACACCAAAATAAATAAACCGCACACATATAGTTAACAAAACGCAACCCCACACTAAACTATACATACATTACTAACTATCCACTTACCTTAACTCGCATCCTAACCTTAAGGACCGTAACTCTCACACAACAGTGGAGGAAATAGCGAAGCCACAGAATGGCCCACTGAAATCTTGCCCTAGATAAGATTTCGATGTTCCGGGCCTTCACTATTTTCATCATTTGATGTTGTGGGTTCGGTGTTTTAACGTTCAATGTTTTACTTCATTGAAGTTTTGATATAGGCCCCATAGACTATCTTGTCTATGGAAAAGGCTCCCCATCCATGTGAAGCAGAGTTCCTCCCTAAGCCAATTCTACTGCAACTTGGACAACTGGATGGGGAACAGGAAAATCATCCCTGCTTTGGCGCCTATGTCTCTAATAGACACAGGTAATCTGAAAATGGTTCATCTCCCAGGCCTCTGCTTGTAAATGTTTCAACTCTCAAACCCCTGCTTACACTTATTAAGGGTATCAGAACTTGTCAGATATTTGGGATGCATGGCTAGTCTTAAAAAAGCCCTTCTGGTCATTAGCCTAGTAAACAGCTATGAACCTATGAAGCTATGATAGTTACCGGGGTAGATGACTTCATGAAGTATACTATTATGCATTTCATGGCATTTAGTTTTAGTCCATGGCTACGACACAAGTTATTTGACTGTATCAGGCCTTCCTGGAGAACATTAGTGTCAGTGGGAGATTCTATGACTGCTCATAATTTGCAATTGCCTGCAAATTCAGTGAGCCAGTGGCCCTTGACAATTGACTTGACTTCAGAGAGGCTGATACTAAAAGGGAGTAGCCCAAACACTGATCCCTGAGGGAATTGACTTGTGAATGGCCTCTTTGTAGAGGTGGACTCCCCAGTTCTAACTTCCTGGGACCTGGTCTGTGAGCCAGCTGGATATTGTTTGGGTGACATAAGGGTTTATACCTAACCTCTTGAGTTTGTCAACAATGCCTGAGTAGGGTACTATGTTAAATACCTTGGCCAGGTCAAGGTAGGCAGCATGAACTGTTCTGCCTTCATCCATTTCTTTGGTGACCTTCTCAAAGACGTCCACCAGGTTGAGTAGGCATAACCTGCTCTTGATGAAACCATATTGGGTTGTGCCCAGTTTCTGGAGGTTTTATAAGTCATTACTGATCATTTCCATGAAAATTATTTTCATAGCTTTGCATATGAGACTAGTGAAGCTTATGACTCTGCAGTTTCTAGCATCTGTAGATGACCCACCTTTGTGCAGAGGGATGAATACTGCTGTTCTCCATTTGTTAGGAATGAAGCCTGTTTGGAGGCTGTAGTTAAATTATGATTTCATAGGGCTTGATAGTTCATCATTCATGCTCTTTATAAGGCATCCTGGGAAATTTACTGGACCCATCGATACAGTGTTCTTGGTTTTAGAGAGAGCATTGAGGATCTGTTCCATAGTGATAATAGGAGGAGTTATATTTGAAGGTATATCTTGAGGGGAGATTGAGGGAAAGAATGGGATAAAGTCAGAGGTGAATTGGTTTGCTGGCAGGTTTGCTATATCTTCTGGCTCAGTATAGGTATTGCCATTAGCAAAGAGTTCTGCATAGAATTCTGTATTGCCTTTGAGATTGCAGACATAGAATGCCTTGTGGTTGCACTTAGCCTGGCAAACCAAATTTACCTCAAATTGTGCTTTGGTAGACTTTATTTTTTTCCTCTGAGTCATTTGTTTAGTTTGATAAGAGTACTTTTATCATTCTGGGGATACACCTTCTACTTTTTGTCATTATTTTCTCCCATCTGCAGTACAGACTTTTGAGGTTGTGATTCCCAAAGGGTGACTTGTTTTTTTGAGTTAGTTCTGTACTTATTCGTGTTGGGTACAGTTGCCTCTATGCAGTTATTAATATGCTTGTATACGGTTTATATGAACAGTTCTGCATAGGCAGCAGTATTCTCAGGGTTTATGGGGGCTTGAAATTTACCAGGTTATCACTTAATAGTAGGAAATTAGCCTTAGAGTAGTTCCTGAACATTCCATAAATATATGGAGTTCCAGGTTTTATTTTTACTTCAAAGGAGACTGTTTTATGGTCTGACCTTATCAAAGAGAACATTAAATTAGGGGGTATGCAGCACTCTCCCATATTAGTGAGGCCCAGATCTAGTAGGTTTGTGCCACTGGTCAACATATTGGCAATCTGGTCCAAGGAGTTTATGTTTAAAGAATCCAGAAATCTCTGTGCTTTCAAATTTGGTGTCATATAAGATTCCCATTTAATAGTGGAGATGCCTGAAACAAAGCCAATTAGTAAAGTAAGTCAACATTTGTTCGTATTATGGCATCATCCTTGGAAAAGGTAAAATGCTGCTCAATGATAGCCACATCAGAGCTTGGCATGCATATTCTGTGGCCCAATGACCTGAATGCATATGTAATGTGGCAGATCCTTGCCCCTGATAAGCAACTGGCCTTGACATTCTCCTTACTCAGCCTGGTAAGGAGACATCAGTGTGTCTTGCAATGGAGTCTCCAGTGACCTGGATTATGTGGTGGTCTGCTGTATGTTCTTAGAAGTAGAGGTTCCATGAGATATGGCTGTATGTGTTGATGTGGGTGCTGTTTTGAAAGAGTGCATGTGGGGCTCCTGAAGGTATTTGCTATGTATACTTCATCTAGGAGTTCTTTGGAGTTTAGGAAGGTTACATTTAAGTGCCTCAGCATATGTGGTTCTAGGCATCTGCTTTGAACTGTATATGATGGGTGCAGCTTGTGTACTTCTGATAACCTGATTGACATTAGGAGTGCTTTTATGTGAGAACTTTGATTACAATGACATTGTATAAATACATCTCTTACATACTTTATCAGTTTGTTTGAGAATTAGCTGATTGTCAATAAACATGAGGCAATTTCTACATTGCCTCATAATGTCATATTTACCAAGATGGTAATGGAGACAGTGGAAAAGGTCATATCCATGCCAACAGGTGGTTTTACATTGATTAGATAACTGTTGAGAAAATATAAAGTAATGTCAGGAGTATCTGGTTTGCAACTCTGGGCCACTGCTTATCACTGCAAACTAATTGCCCCAGGTACAACTAGCTATTAGAGAAATGTATAGGGTGTTTCTACAGGAAAAAATGTCATCTCAAGGTGCATGAGTCTTAAAAGGCATTGTCAAACACTTGAAGGGAAACTACTAAAGTAGACCCTAATGATTTATGGGGGAAGTATTTGGAGGATGCTCTGACGTTTGGTTAGACAGAAGCTAATTAAGAAGTACTTACTAAAAATAAAGAATTAGCTTTGTCAAGAATGATGAAAAGAGGAAATTTGCCTGATTGTCTAGGACCTGGCTACTACTAGTGCTGGTCTCACCACAGCTTCATGCTGCTGGGATGCAATGCCCCTATGCTTCTTCTCTCGCCAAAATAAAAATGGTAGCGCTACTCTCAAAATAAAAGCAGGTTATGGTGCTCTCTGGTGACCAAGAGTCTTGTCATAGATGATACATAGGTTTGTAGGCTTGTTATGTATTTTTCCTGGTAAATGCCTTGAAAATCACTCAGATCAATTAGGATGGTCCTACACAGACACTCACTGCCCAATCATGGATCAAGGCCCCTTTCTCCTTTTCTCACCAGGAGCAAAACATAAGCACAAATTCCAAGCTGGCACTAGGAAACACACATCAGACTTACTGGTGATCAGTAGTCTGGAGGAAATAATGTCCTTATGCTCATTCTCTCACCAGGAGCAAAACAGCAACACTAATCTTAAGATGACTACTGAGAGGCAGAATATGGGCTCCCCAGTAATTGGTGTTCTTGGACTTGATACTGTAAATTTTAAAGGTGAGATAGAAAAAATGGGTTAATATAATAAGAGTTACAGTGTGAACTGACCATTTATATATGAAAGAGGGGGTAATTCAAGCTTTAGCAATGTCATTTTAAAAGGGCAAGAAAGATTGGATGGAGGTGGGCACTTACTATTCTGGTTCTATGAAATACAGTGGAATGTTCAATAAATTTAAATAACTGAAGGGCAGTGACTCACAAAATACTGCCAATTAAAGAGAAGAGGGAAGGAAATATGTGGTCAAATGAACATAAGGTGTGGGCAGCTACAGAGACAACTGAGTTGAAAAACACAACAGCACCGGGGAGGGATGGTGAGGAAAAATATTTCTGTGAGATTCAAAACAGACACAAATCTAGTCTGTTTCCTAGTTTAGGTATGCAATTGAAAGCAGAATAAATTTAAAACACAGTATAAAGAAAATACACCACAATATACAAGACAGGAAAAGGCAATGAAGCCATACAAATTACAATAAAACAAAAGCAACTTAATCTTTCCCTCAAGGCAGTCTATGGCAGGGTCTGAGTGAGCTTTTCTAGTAAAGCCTTGAAATGTTTTATTTTCTCCGTAAATGCAAGGTTTAGTTCTTAGCTGCATCCTCAGTTCACAGTTATTTAATCTTAATTGACTTGTTCTAATTTCTGTGTGACTCATAAGAGACACCATTCTGGTCTTTTTCCTGGTTTATATATGTAATTGTAAGTAGAATACAAGTAAAACACAGTGTAATGGTAATGCACCACAAAATACAAAACATAAAAAGGCAATAAAGCAATAACAATTTCAATAAAGCAAAAACAAATTAAACTTTCCCTCACAGCAGTCTGTTGTAGAGTCTGAGCAAGCTTTTCCAGTAAAGGCTTGAAAAGATTTGTTCTACTCCTTAAATACAAGGTTTAGTTCTTAGCTCCACCTTCAGTTCACAGGTAGTTAATCTTTAATGCACTGGCTGTTGTCACCATTGCCATCTGTTGAAATAGCAACAGTTCATCAACAGATCAAGAAAGTTTACATTTGCCATTCATTTGTACTTCTAATATTGAACTTGTTTCTTTGGATTAATGCAATACATACATACAGTGGGTGTCACTGGATAATCCTTCCCTGTGCTCTAACATATTTAGAATGGAGAAGATATATAAAGTGCATGCTATCCCACTAGTGAACCATAGAATATAATTTCTCTAGTAAAGTTGGGGAAGGCTACCAAAATGTAATAATAAAAAACACACACAATACGTTCTGAAATAAGTAATTGTCTTCCACACTATCAAATGATTTTTCTGCATATGAAAATAGAAATAATTTTGAATACTTTCATCCTGTGTTTGACTACTGTCCCATAATTCATGTCAGGGAGCACCACTGGTTTTATAAATCTTAACAAAACACAGAGAATAGGATGCATCAAACTGCAAAGTCTGCTTCCCATTTATTTATACATATGGCATACTTTTTACTAAAAGCTGAATAGAGGCTCCATTAATGTTTTAAAAGATGCTCCTTCTCAAATGTGTGGATCCATGCCATTGCAACATTACCACAGAAATGTACTGGAGACAAAGTGCAGATTTTCAGGCCAGGCAGAGCAATAGAAGTATTGAATTGTCATTATTAGATCCTTTAACATGCCACTGGGTCTCCAATGCCTTATAAGCTTTAATGCACTGGCTGTTGTTACCATCTTCATCCATTGAACAAGTAATAAATGTTCTTCAGTCTGGTCCGCTACTAAGTAAGGAAAGTGAAGAGTACTGCAGATCTTCTGCACCTTATATAGACTGAAGCAATAGAGTACTATTATATTTTTCCAAGATGTAGCAGAAAAAACTGAGATTTTTGTCATGTCGCCTATATAACACTCTGTAACTAGATGCTTGAGTCTATCTCTCACTTTACAAGCAGCCTTCACCTTAACCCTTTAGCATATATCTGTATATGTTATGCTGCAAGTGCATAATAAGATGTTTTTCCTCAGTTCATATAATGTTTTGATCTAGAATCATTTGTATACTAGTTCCTTATGTTCATATCATTTGCTGTGTCTCTTTTCTCCTTACTATTCCTTTATAGATGGTGAAAGAATGTTTAAAAAATGTTTTAACTGTTCATGCTCAGAATTACACTCTCTTATCACCCCTTGACACATGTTCAAAAGCAACAATGGAGACAGCACTTTCAAGAAGCTCTCCAAATTTGCGGTGCATCCTGTGTTGTGTGATACATATTTGAAAGGTCCTGGACATGTCCCTCAAACCACATCTTACATTCTTGTAAATATAATACAAAACATGAATATCTCTGTGTTCTGGGTAGGGTAAAGAAGTCATACAGACAAAAAGATTCAGTAAAAATTGAAAGACAGACAACATGCAACAGGCAAGAGTCTTCACTGTGTAATAATTTTAATCTTTAGTGGAGGTCCATAGTATACAAGCTAGTGAGCCCTTAAGGACATACCAGTATTTTAGCTGCTTGGTTACTGTAACTGTCCTTCAGTTACATCTATAACTTATAACCGGACAAAACAGGGGTCTGAATAGAGAGATGAAAAGTCAGTAAGCAAGGGAGAGTAGTAGTGCTGAAATTGAATTCATCCTCAAGTCTCGGTGAGCACCTTCATGAGGTGGACCTTGTTTTTCAAAAAATCTCACCAAGGCAACACTGATATATAGACTGTATATAAATATAGCATATTTAATGGGCAGAAGAAGGTTTAAAATTAAAAAAAAGATAGCTGCATGCACATGACCCAGGATAAAAAAGTGCCAGGACTGAAAAAGATGACAGTATAGAATCCTCAAAATACAGAAACATTCCTACAATGGGTCCAGGCCAGGCCCAGTGGGAGGATGGCCCCCCTGTTGTACAGGGAACTAGTAGTCCACAAAAATCACAAAAACTGATAAGCCAAAGAAGAGCCGTAAAGAAAAAAAAAGTGGACAATTGAGGATAAGAAAGAAATTATGCATTGTTACTATTATGCAAAAAGCCCAGAATTTCCAGGCACAAGATATACAAAATAATTAAGAGAGAAATTAGAAGAAAGAAAAATACTTCCATGAGAAAAACTGTCAGACGCTTCAAATAAAAAATTGTATTCATTAATACAACAGATTTCTGAAAAACTATATAGATAAAGAATCATTGCTCTGTTTGGAAAAAGAAGCATCTGAGGAAATGCGAAAATGCAAACAACAAAACCTAGTGATTTTTGAAAAGTATAAAAAAGAAATATGGACATGAGAAAGAAAGAGAGATTTGATATGGTGCAATATTTATGCAAAGGAGAATGCCAAATTAATCAATATAAAGAAAGCAGCCCCAAAGATATTCAAAGAGAAATGCAGGCAAAGGCATCCAGATATGGAAAATTTCACAATAAAGAAAATAATATCACAAATGGGGAATGTAGAAAAGAAGATCAGTAAAGGAGAAGTAAAAAAATAGAAGGTGAAGTTATGCAGTGCCTGTGAAGTGAAGGATCTGGTGAAGAAGGTCTAATACAGGTTACATCACAGCAAGATCGAGCGAGTCCACAAAGTAAGGAGAAGCGGGAAGATCAGGAGACATCTGAAGAAGAAATATATACATGGGAAAGAAAAAGAGGTTTAATATGGTGTAATATTTATGCAAAGGAGAAAGCAAAACTAACCAGTAGAAAAAGAGCATCACCAAAGATATTTGAAGAGAAATACAGGCAAAGGAATCCAGGTATGGAAAACTTTACAATACAAAATATAAGAAGACAAAGAGGAAAAGTAGAAAAGGAGATTAGCAATGGAGAAGTTAAAGAAATAGAAGCTGAGGTTATGGAGTACATGCAAAGTGGAGGATTTGGTGTAGAAAAATCTAATTCAGAAAGCACCAAAATAGGATAGATTAATGGATATCTAAATTAAGGAGAAACCAGTGGAATGGGAACCAACTGATCAGGTGTCATATGAAGATATTATGGAGTCTTCCACAGGAAACCAGTATAAACAGTCACTTGAAGCTGGATATTAAGGGAAGGAACAGGTATCGCTGGAAACTCTGATGCAATTAATGCTGAGGAGTGATAGGCCAGTAAGTTCCCATATGACAAAGCAACGGATAGCACAGGATGAAATTGAAGAGAATGTGCCACAGGAGGATTCTATAGAACTTTCTATAGCATGCCCACATGAAATGGATAACAATAAGTGTGCCCTTAGTTCAGAAGAAAATGAGTTAAGACAAGAGATGCTTGATTTAATGGAGATAGACATATTAAGATTATTGAAAGAAATAGACTGCAGAAGGGTAATAAAACCAAAAAGACAGAAGTTTCATAAAACTAAAGAACACAGTAATTAGGACTGTCCATAGAGATCCATGCAATATAACAGAAGTAAACAGGATATATTACTGTACAGCTAAATTAATAACTGATGAAGTTCTACCACAAGAACACAGGGAAGTGAGGGAAAGGAAGGAGAGAAATCGAATACCATAATGGAAGTATCGAATAGAGAAAACTATAAAGCAATTAAGACAAGAAGTGTCACTGTTAGAAGAATATAGAAGAGGGAACAGATAAAAACATACTAAGAAAGATAGACGTGATAAAAAACATGTGCAGTATTAGAACAGACCAGGATCTATCATGCACTATCACAAATAAGCTAAAAATCTCAGCACAGGCAGAAAAACTTAGAAAATACACAGAAATATATAAACGAAAAGTACAAAATAAGCAATTTATTGATGACCCAAAAAAGTTTTATAGAAAGTTGGGAAACAAGGTAAAAGGAATTGAAAGACTGCCAAAAAAGAAGAAATAGATACATTTTGGAAAAGTATCTATGAAGATCCTGTGGAACATAACAAAGACGCTAAATGGATAGAAGAAGTAAAAGAAATAATAAGTTTAACGGTAGAGGATATAAAATGGGATGAAGTAACAGCCAGAGAGATTGAAACAAAGTTAAGAAAAGCCTCTAATTGGAAAACTGCAGGCCCAGATGCAATACTTAATTTAGCCATTAGTAATATTATATTGCGCACCCCAAACGGACAGCAACCTGGCTAACAACAGGAAATTGCAAACACACAGTAACATGAAATATCCAAAAATACACTCAGGAGGCAGTCACTGGAAACAAACTCCAACTTTTCATGCTGCTTCTGGCATCTCGGCAAACAGTACCAGAAGTACCATTAAAAGTGGGGGGTTGTTTCCAGTGACTCCCTCCTGAGAGAAGTTTTTGGATAACAACAGGAAAAACAATGATCCTACTTATGAGTGAACCTGCAAGCTAATCTAAAACTAATAGTCCAATAACTTGCCTTTTGATGATATATAAACTATACATGTGAATTGATGCTGACAGAGTTTAGAGTCATTTAGAAGAAAACTCAATTATAGCAGTAGAACAAAAACGCAATAAATGAAAGTCATATGGAACAAAGGAGCATTTGCTGTTAAATAAAGTCATAGTGGAGAACTTTAGAAAGGAGAAGAATCTAAGTATGGTATCGACTGACTACAGAAAAGCATTTGATAGTATCCCATATTCATGGATAAAAGAGTGCTTAAAAATTTATAAGATGCTCCCTTCACTGATCGACTACATTACAGTGGCTCTTAAACAGTGTCAGACCACTCTGCAATTAGGCCATGATAAAGGACAAAAATAAGAAGTTTAAAGATACAGGATATGAAATGGGATGAAGTAACATCCAGAGAGATTGAAACAGAGTTACAAAAAGCCTCTAATTGGAAAACCCCAGGCTGAGATGCAGTACTTAACTTTTGGATAAAAGTATTAGCATCTTTGCATGATGATTTAGCCATAAGTAAGAACTATTTCTATACACAACCTGAACAGACACCAACCTGGCTAACCGCAGGAAAAAACGGGTTCATATTACAACAGTGAATGCTGAAAACAGCGAACAGTGTTACATCAACACATATTCAGCAAACGCTGAAAATGTCGAAACCACAGAACAGCAATTTCTTTCCTATGGAAAAAAATCGTTGTTCCAACCCCCCCCCAAAAAAAAAGAAAAAAAAAACATTTAAACACTTCCAAACACATACACACATACCCTAACCATAATTATACCCCACCAAAAAAACAGTAAACAACTAAATACACATATGCACGTAACCCAACCATAAATCTAAAAAAAAAAAAAAAAACAGTATACATTTAAAAACATACGCACTTACCTTAACCTGCACCCTAACCCTAAGGACAGTAACTCTCACACATTTATATAAACAGTTCCAAACACAAACACACTTACCTTAACCCTAATCCTACCCCCCAAAGCAAAAGCAAACAGCTAAAAACACACACACGTAACTAAATAATACATCTAACACAAAATAAAAAAAAACAGTAAACACTTTCATACATATGCACTTACCTTAACCCGCACCCTAACCCTAAGGTCAGTAACTGTTGTACAATAACGCTCAGGAGCTATACCGGACAAGGGACCACACTACACTCCAGAACAGGCAAACCAACGAAGCGGTCAAGTGACTTCTTTCCCAGGAAAAGAATTCACTGAACAGCCGCTTTTCTGTTTTGCCTGTTCGCCCTACATGTGTCGACAAAAACGCACTCAACAAAATGCATTTTCATCATTCTAATATGAACCTGGAAAAACAATGCTCTTACTTAAGAGTGAACCTGCAAGCTACCCTAAAAATTATAGAGCAATAACTTGCCTTCTGACGACGTATAAACTATACATATGAATTGATGGCGACAGAGTTTATAGTCATTTAGAAGAAAATTCAATTAGAGCAGTAGAACAAAAACACAATAAAAAAGTCATATGGAACAAAGGATCATTTGTTGTTAAAGTCATAGTGGAGAACTGGAAAAAGGGGAAGAATCTAAGTATGGCATGGATTGACTATTAAAAGCATTTGATAGTATCCCACATTCATGGATAAGAGAGTGCTTAAAAATGTATAAAATACTCCCTACACTGATTGACTACATTACAGTGACCATGAAACAGTGGCAGACCACTTTGCAATTAAGCCATGATAAAGGATTAATTATTATCCCAGGGATAACATTTCAAAAAGGGGATATTTCAGGGTGACTCTCTGTCACTGCTGCTATTCTGCCTTGCCCTTAACCCATTAAGCTGTACTACTTAACAGCTTAGGCCATGGCTATAATTTGGCTCCTAGAAAACAAAAAAAGTGTAAAGACTTATCTTCTCTTTGACGATGATTTAAAACTGTATTGCTCATTAGATGAGGAACTAAAAGCCCAAATGCAAGTTGTCAAACATTTTCAGATGATATAAGAATGTCATTTGGCCTTGATAAATGTGCAAAAGCAACCTTTAAAGCAGGAAATCTACAACACCAGGAAGACATCAGTTTGGGATAAGAATGTGATATAAAAGAACTTGAGCAAGAGGTAGTGTATACATATTTGGGAATTGATAAAGGATCAGCAATAAAACATGAAAAAATACAAATAAAAGTTAGTAAGGAATACTTTAGAAGGCTTAAATTAATCCTGACATCTTGGAACAAAATCCAATCCATCAACCAGTTTGCTCTTTCTATCCAAGCTAACAGTCTTGGAGTGATTGACTGGCCCCAAAACATCATGGACAGATTAGATAGGAAAACAAGGATGCTTCATGCTCACCAAATGATTTATAAAAATCAGTCCATACCAAGATTATAAATTCCCTGTTCCGAAGGAGGGATGGGCCTCCTTGACACTGATTAAATTTATAGATCTGCAATCATGTGACTCCAAACATATCTGCTGACCTCACAAGACCCAAATGTAGTGAAAGTTTTGAAACATCAGGAGAATAAATCTAAGATGACTTATCTGCTTTAACTAGCTGATACATATAGGCGTTAAGCAGGAATGGAAATCAAACCAGAAGTAGATAAAAATCGGGCAGCAACTGAATGTGCCAAAAAAACAAAAGAAAGAATATAAGGTGAAGGGCCAGATGAGAAGGCACGAAATGTAGAAAAGGCTTAAATATAGTTGCAACTACAGAAAACTTCTGGAAAAACCTTATGTTGATCAAGAATGAACACAGGAATGGTTAAGGAGAGGGGAATTCAAACAAAGAGATGAAAGGTTATTATTGGCAGCCCAAGATAGTGGGCTGCATATACATGGATTTACGTCTATTGAACATGTGGGAAAACAGACAAATGTAGGTTTTCTAAAACAGAATTGGAAACAGTCGCACACCTGATTGCTGGTTGTGCCATACTAATGGCAGAAAGACTGCATGCTGAAAGACATAATAATGTGGCAAGATTGTTGCAATGGAGATTGTGCAAACATTATGGTACTGAAGTGGCTGAAAAACACTTGAAGCATGAGCCACAAAGCAACATAGATAATGATGAAGTTTAAATCACATGGTAATATCTATTAACAATAGTTCAAAAGATACATGCTAGAAAACCAGATATAATGTCCATGAAAAAGAAGACAAAAATAGCATTGATCATCGAAATCGCCACACACAGACTACAGTGTCTTCCGTACAGAGAAATACAAAGTTGTAAAATATGAGGATCTGCAGGCAGAAAAGAGAGCAATGTGGAAGAAAGATACCCAGACAGTTGCAATAGTGGTAGGAGCAACGGGTGTTTTAAAAACAAATATGCAATCATATTTAGATATGTTACCAATACATGAAATCCCATATAAATTGCAGAAGAAGTCATTACAGGGCAGATTGCGAGTACTGCAAAGAGCACTTTTGGTTGACATCAAAGATTCAAACAATACTAATTTCATGAACTTTAATCATACTTTAACTTAGGAATGAGGTACATTCCTGTCATGGTATTAGAAACCCAACAGACGTGGAGACATTAAAAAAAGGAGACAAAGTATAACGCAATTAAGACAAGAAGTGTCACTGTTAGAAGAATATAGAAGAGGGAACCAATCAACAAAAATACTAAGAAAGACATGATAAAAGCAATGCGCAGTGTTAGAACAGATGATGATCTATCATGCACTATCACAAATAACAAACTAAAAATCTAAAAGACCACCAAAAAAGAAGAAATATATACATTTTGGAAAAGTATTTATGAAGATCCTGTGGAACATAATGAAGTTGCTAAATGGATAGAAGAAGTAAAAGAAAAAATAAGAAGTTTAAAGGGACTCTATATGAAATGGAATGAAGTAACAGCCAGAGAGATTCAAACAGAGTTACAAAAAGCCTCTAATTCCAAACCCCAGGCACAGATGCAGTACCTAACTTTTGGATAGAAGTATTAACATCTTTGCATGACAATTTAGCCATAAGTAAGAACTATTTCTATGCACAACCTGAACAGACACCAACCTGGCTAACAGCAGGAAATACAACGCTCTTATATAAGAGTGAACCTGCAAGCTGCCCTAAAAATTATAGACCAATAACTTGCTTTCAGATGACATATAAACTATACATGTGAACTGACGCCGACAGAGTTTATAGTCATTTAGAAGAAAACTCAATTAGAGCAGTAGAACAAAAACACAATAAAAAAGTCATATGGAACAAAGGATAATTTGTTGTTAAATAAAGTCATAGTGGAGAACTGGAAAAAGGGGAAGAATCTAAGTATGGCATGGATTGACTATAAAAAGCATTTAATAGTATCCCACATTCATGGATAAAAGAGTGCTTAAAAATGTATAAAAGACACCCTACACTGATCGACTACATTACAGTGACCATGAAACAGTGGCAGACCACTTTGCAATTAAGCCATAATAAAGGACTAATTATTATCCCAGGGATAAAAATTCAAATGGGGATATTCCAGGGTGACTCTCTGTCACCACTGCTATTCTGCCTTGCCCTTAACACATTAAGCTGTCTACTTAACAGCTTAGGCCATGGCTATAATTTGGCTCCTAGAAAACAAAAAAAGTGTAAAGACTTCTCATCTTCTCTTTGTCGATGATTTGAAAATGAAAGCACAACTGCAAGTTGTCAGACTTTTTCAGATGATATAAGAATATAATTTGATCTTGATAAATGTGCAAAAGCAACCTTTAATGCAGGAAAACTGCAACACCAGGAAAACGTCAGTTTGGTATAAGAATGTGATATAAAAGAACTTGAGTGGGAACATATAGATATTTGGGAACTGATGAAGGATCAACAATAAAACATGAACAAATGCAAATAAAAGTTAGTAAGATATAACTTAAATTAATTCTGAAAACAGAATTGACATCAAGGAACAAAATCCAAGCTATAAACCAGTTTGCTCTTCCTGTACTAACTTACAGTTTTGGAGTGATTGACTGGCCCCAGAACGTGTTGGACAGATTAGATAGGAAAACAAGAAGGATGCTTCATGCTCACCAAATGATTTATAGAAATCAGTGAATACCAAGATTATATATTCCCCGTTCTAAAGGAGGGATGGGACTCCTTGAAATTGATTAGCTATATAGATCTGCAATCATGGGACTCCATATGCATCTGCTGACCTCACAAGACCTAAATGTAGTGAAAGTTTTGAAACATGAGGAGAATAAATCTAAAATTGCTTTTCTGCTTAATCTAGCAGAGGCATATCGGCATCAAGCAGGAATGGAAATCAAACAAGAAGTAGATAAAAATCAGGCAGCAACTGAATGTGCCAAAAAACAAAAGAAAGAATATAAGGTGAAGGACCAGATGAGAAGGCAAGGAATGTGGAAAATGCATATATATATATATATATATATATATATATATATATATATATATATATAGTTGCAAGTATACAAAACTTCTGGAAAAACTTCATGTTGATCAGGAACAAATGCAGAAATGGTTAAGGATATGTGAATTCAAACCAAGAGATGAAAGGTTAATATTGGTTGTCCAAGATAGTGTGTTGCATACACATTGGTTTACAAATTTCATTGAACATGTGGGAGAAACAGACAATTGTAGGTTTCGGAAAACCAAATTGGAAACAGTTGCACACCTCATTGCTGGTTGTGACAAACCAATGGCAGAAGGATTGTATACTGAAAGGCAGAATGATGTGGCAAAATTGTTACACTGGGGATTGTGCAAACATTATGGCTTTGAAGTGGCTGAAAAACACTGGAAACATGAGCCACAAAGCATCATAGAAAATGATGAAGTTTATATCACATGGGATTATCCATTACCAACAGTTCAAAAGATAGATGCTAGAAAACTGGATATAGTGATCCAAGAAAATAAGACAAAAGTAGCATTGATCATTGAAACCACCCCAGCCAGTGACTACAGTGTCTTGCATACAGAGAGACACAACGTCATAGAATATCAGGATTTGCAGGCAGAAACAAGAGCAATGTGGAAGAAGATACCCAAATTGTCCCAATAGTAACAGAAGCAAAGGGTCTTATAAAAAATAATCTACAATCATATTTAGATATGTTACCAATACATGTAATTCCATACAAATTGTAGGAGTCATTACTGGGTACATTGTAAGTACTGAAAATAGTACTTTTGGCTGACATCAAAGATTGAAACAATACTAATTCCATGAACTTTAATTCATAGGTAGGTACTAGGCTATCGGCCCAAGGGCCTAAGTAAGTCTAGCCAACAAGGTTCCCTGGCTTACACCACCCAAGAAAGTTAATTTCCCGTGCCCCTGTCGAGCAGAGCCACAGAAGTGATCCCCGGGGTGTATTTCCTATTTCCCATCCACTCATCAAGATGTTTCTTGAAGAGTGCTAATGAGGAACTTTGCTTGACATAGATGGATAGCTTGTTCCAGAGTATAGGAAGTCTCTGGGACAGGAATCTATCCCTCCATCATGTCCTGTTTATTGTGGTGACAAGGTTTAGGTCCCTAGAGTGTGTAGCTTGGAGGGATTTGGATTTCTTTAGGTGTAGCATGTCCAACAGCTCTGGGTTTAAGATAGCTTTATATGTTAGGCAGAGATCTCCTCGGAGTAGGCGATATGCTACAGAGTAAAGCTGGAGTTTTCTGAGATGGTCAGTGTAGGGCATCTGTTTGAGGCCAGTAATCCTCTTTGTGAGGTACTTCTGTGGCCTTTCCAGCTGCTGCAGATGTCTTGTGAGGTACATTCCAAAAGAGGCGTTGTACACTATAATGGGTCTAATGAGTGCTGAGTAGAGGGGAACAATGACCTCTATTTTCTGGATGAGAACCCTTTTGTGATGAGGTGTGCCACATAGAAGGATTTCCTGACTACTGTGGCGAAGTGATTATCAAAGGAGAGACTACTGTCTATCTGGGTTCCAAGGTCTCTTATCACTCATTCAGCCTTTAAGTAGACTGCGGTTTATGTGGTAGTTCATGGCTACAGAGTTTTTACCAAAGAGAATGACAATGCACTTTTTGGCATTGAGCTTGAGGCCATGCCTCTGACACCAGGCATCTGTCTCAGTGAGGCCCTTCTGTAGGATGTCCACATCATTTGTGGACTTGACTATGGCTCCTAGTTTGCAGTCATCTGTGAACTTCGTTAGCCAGAGGCCTTCTGTGTTAGCCTGTACTTCAGAGAAGTAGACACCAAACAGGAGAGGTCCCAGGACTGAACCCTGTGGTACTTCACTTGTCACTGGTTTGAAGTCAGATTTGGAGTCTGCAACTTTTACAGTGTGGGTTCTGTCAGTGAGCCAGTTGGCAACCCATCTTGTGACATAGGGATTTATACCTAGTTTAGTGAGTTTGGCTATAATTCCAGAATGGGGGATGGTGTTGAAAGCCTTGGCGAGGTCAGGATAGGCTGTGTGAACCACCTTACCCTCATGTACAGTTTGATGACTGCCTCAAAGAAGTCAATCAGGTTCAGAAGGCATGAGCTGCCTTTCACAAACCCAAACCAGGTGGGGTCCAGAGGTTGGAGGTTACCAATGTCTTTGCTTATGAGTTCCATGATGATATGTTCCATGGCCTTGTAGACCAGGCTCATCAGGCTAATAGGGTGATAGTTCCCAGGATCAGTGGTAGCTCCCCCTTTGTGGAGTGGGATAACTGTTGCTGTGCAACATTCAGTGAGCACAAAGCCTGGTGTGAGGCTATGATTGAACATGGTGCTTAGGTGGGGAGCCAGCTCGTTCTGAAGTTCGTGTAAAACGCAGCCTGGGATGTTGTCCGGTCCCATGGATGCTGTGTTTTTGGTTTTAGAGAGTGCAGCTTTTACCTGCATAGATGTGATTACACGGACTCTGCATTCTTCCTGTATAGATATGGGCCCTTTAGGGGGTGAGAGGGGTGTAAAGTTAGCACTGAACCTATCTGCCCGGATGTTGGCAATATCAGCTGGTTCTGTAATTTTCATGCCATTGTGCTGTAACTCAGAGCAGATCTGGGTGTTGCCACTGAGATTTCTGACATAACTATAGAATGCTTTGCGGTTGCCCTTAGAATCAGTGGCGATTTTGTTTTTGTACCTAGCTTTGGAGGATCTTATAATGGATCTCAACTTCTTACTGAGGCTGACCAGGCAGCTCCTCCACTCATGGGATTTTACTCTCTTTTACAACAGTTTCTTCCTTCTGTTGTAGAGTTTGTTTATGGCAGGGGACCACCAGATTGGCTTCCTTTTTTGGAGGATAGCATTTTGGTTCTATTTGGGATAGCATGATCCATGCACTCATGTAAGTGCTTATAGAGTATACTTTGACTTTGGATTGGAGTCCATTCCTGCCATGATATTAGAAACCCAAAAGATTTGGAAAAAATAAAAAAGACATGAGAATGCTCTAGTGCATGTTTAAAATATTTCTAATCATTCTCACTCTAAGATTATTTATAAATTGTTACAAATCTAAGTTTGGTTGCATTTTCAGAATTACATGTAAAACATGTTTATTATCTTCCCATATTCTTAGCCTTTCCTGTATGCCATGCGGTTTCATCATAATCCTTCACTAACTTTATTTATAATCTGAAGTACACTGTTCCAGTGCTTTTCTTTAGGACAAACCTCTTTTTAATAAAGTTAAAGCACAACTTTGTTTTATTTTTGAGATTATGTTATTGATGACAGTTTTTAAAAGCAAAAATATTTCTAAATGCATGCTTTCTAGCTAGCATTGTTTTAAATGTGCCATCATGATTTGTTTTTATTTAAATATCCAGAAATGCAAGGTGAAGTTGCGCTTCAAAACTGAATTTTTTATAGTTGTCATTTTAATAAACTGAGAACATTTGTACCTCATCATAAATCTCTTCCATACTAGTAATGCGTCATTAAACATCACCAAAATTCCAGTGAAATTTATTTTGACTGTTATAAGCCATATTCCAGAACTGTTTATTTAAGGGCCAAGCTGACTTTCTGGCCATATAATATATGAAGAAATAAAAGTGATATTAACAGAAGGATAGCACTCTTACATATTTGAAATTCAAAAATCAGGAAGTGTGGAAGATATTGTGGATGGGTCCAAGCATTACTGCTAGTTCCAAAAGAAGTGGAGTATTTGTAACCACAAATTCCAGGCTAAGTATACATGAGGGAGCACTGCTGTAATGCCAGGCACATCCTGTCTGAAGCCCGCCATCTCCATGAATACATAAATATATAATGAATACATAAATATATGTACACTTAGTGCTAATGTGTGATGCAAACAAGACCAAGCTTCAGAAAATCTGCATAACAGTTGAATTTATACAACAAGCACAAAGGAATAAAGATGGACATTAATACCAGGAGTTTGCATAACATGTCTTGCCTACTTCTGGCATTGATCAGCACCATTTTCTAAAATCCTGGCAATATCTGAAACATGACTAAAGTCATAAATAACATTTTGAATTTACATCACATTTCAGTATCTATGGAAAAGACTGATAATGACATAGAGGTGTTTTCATTGTGGTCAAAAACTCATTTTGCTCCTCCATATTCCCCATTCAACGTATCACCATTCTCACACATGAATTTATCATAGTTACCATTGCCTTAGCTAATAAGAAGTAGCTACATATCAGTTGTGTTGACCTGCCACCCAAATATGCAACTACCTTCCTTCAGCAAATTTTAAACTGGTATGAAAACTGTTCAGGTAAAGATCTGCTTACATGATATGGAGTACATCAGCTAACCATGATCCAGATTACAATGGCAAAGCTTTTGGATTCTCCCAGCTCATACCACACTGCTAAAAAATTGACCGAAAACAAAGCCAATAGGCACACGTGATTGGATCTTCCCTAAGCATATTAAAAATGTCCTTCATAGTGACATATTCCTTAGGTGACAATTACCCTGTTTTTACCATATGAATATGTTAATGATCACCCCTCACATCAAAAACTATCTATCACCCTCAGAATTTGGGGCAAACTACTGCCATTTAAAATTACCTAGGAATTGACCTTTCATTAGCTGAGCACCCTTTACGCTAACCTATTCAATTGCTGAAATTATTTAACTACATAGCAACACAGCTGTGCAACATATTAGATTACTATATCCCAGCAAGATTAGTAAGAATCAAAACATCATTTCGATCATGGGTAGATAATTGAGCCGAATGAAACTTAAAAAAAATGAAGATGTACACAACTCTAAGTGACAGTCATTTATACTACATAATGTCTTTTAAAACAGATGTCACAAACAACTTGCAGAAGGCAAACAAATATTCTACTTTAATCTGCAAAACAAGTATAAAACAACCCAGTTAATTTTTGGAAACACTTCAACAAATTCATTGAGAAGGTACAAGTAGATGATACCAACCCATTAAATCTCTATGTCAACCAGAAAACTCTAAACACATTTGCCCATCATTTCAGATCAACGGTTAACAGTTTCTATCAGTCTTCCTCATCTACACTTAACTGCCTATACAGCTATTCAAACACCTGTACACCCCAATTCCACTTTAAACTTATAAGAGTCAATGACACAAAAAAATTAGTAAATAAAATAAAAGGTCATATATCACTCTCGGTAGAAATCTCAAACAGCATAGCCTCTCTATTGTCCTTAATTATTAATCACAGCCTTTGAGAAGGCATTTTCTCAACTATTTGGAATCAGTCAAAATACTCCTGCTCATTAAAAGTGGTGACAAACAGAAAAGAACTGACGTCTTTCAATACTTGCACTCTGTTCAAAATATTCAAAGCATAGTACATGATCAGCTAAGATATCACTTAAGTTCACTGTACCAAACCTCGACTAGGCTTATGACCTAAAAAACAGCCCTGCTCACTTTTTCACTGAAAAGCTATCCAGTAAGGTTTGAGATATAGCTAAATATTTGGAGTTTCTGATGTTTATTGGTAGTATATTTCAGGGCCTGGCTATGCTGGTATAAAAATAATCCCTTCTGATACTAATATTAAACCTTCCATATTTAATGACCTATTTTGCTACATGGTATTTCATAAGGTTCGTGTTTAATGTGCATCTCATCATGTCATTATATGTAATTTTAAGTGCTTATATTAAGTCCTTCTTATTAATCTATAATACACTGAATATAATTGTACTACTAGTACTCTTTGGTAACGTGGTTTGTACATTAGTGGGTGTGTGCTGCTTGTATAATATTAACCTTGTCCAGTCTGTGCATATAACTAGAGGAACAACCACAAGCCATAGCCCAATATCAGTCTTATCATTCTATTACAGAAAGATAATGGTACTTTCCAATGTTCTGATGCCCTTGATCTAATTGCAAAGGAACATTTTATTACAGAACTGAGCTCTGTGGTATGTACCTGTCTTTATTTAAATAGTTAGAAGTATGTCTTCTAATTCTAACACAGCACTGACTGACATTAAACCATAGTCTAACACAGACCCAGTCTGTTCATAACTGTATGAGCTCTTCTTGCGAGGCATCTCATTATCCATAGCAGGTATTACTAGATTCTAAAGAGTTAGTAAAATTGTACTGCATTATCTTCCACTGCTGAAACCATGTTGGTATATACCTCTGTCTCCTTTACCAGTGGTAGTCGACACTTAAAATAATACCCTCTCCAACACTTTACAAGAAGACAAATTAGGCTTATCGGTCTGTAATTTAAAGGGTTACAAACTAAGCCTCTCATTAAACATAGAATCTGTTAAAGCCTATTTCCAGATATCAGAAACATATCTGTTGCAGTATCTGTTGAAACGTATAGGTTAGGCTAGGTACTAGTCAATAATATTTTGCTGTCGTTCAGTCCTTCTGGCCCAGTTGCACACTAAGGCCTTATTCTATTAAAAATGTTCTTATAAGCTCTTCTGTGATAGTGGGGCAAAGTTGTACTCCTATTGCAGTTTTACCCAGTACTTGTGTTTCTCTGCCTCTTTACTTTTTTTCTTCATATGAATTTTCAAAAAATCTCAATTATTTCATTGAGATAATTTGTCTTGCAATTACCTGTATTTATTGCAGTGTTTTGATAGTGCTTGATGTAGTTATGAAATAGCCTTATGCTGTTTGCTACATTTTCTGCTAAGGATCTCTCTCATAATTTATGTCTGCTTTCTTTATTTCTGTATGAAGTCAGAGAATGGCTTGTATAATAAAACGTTTTGATGGTGAAAATGTATTTTATTTTTTCCTCCAGGAATTATTTTCAAATATCATAATCACTACTGCTTTAGACCTGGTCAGAGAACACTGGTAGTACTAGTAGAAAAATAAATCATATTACTACACAATCTGACAAGGGTCTGACTTGTGCAACACTTTTTTCTAATCCTTTCCAAATCTATTCATAAAGTTAGTCATGCTATCTTAATACACAGACATAAAGCAATCAACTGCTTGCAAAAAGAATCAGGCTGGTTCATGTTCTACCCACCCTCAAACCAGTTACATATTTAAACTGCCTATCTTGTCTTTTTTAGCTGCAGTGTAGGAGTACAATAAGACTCCCTTCTTATTCCACATCTTCTTTGAGTTTTCAAGTATCAAACCATATTTAAACAAACACTGATTGTATAATGACAAATTCACAGACTCCTTTGTATTTTCAGCATTTCATAGACTAGTTGCCTGTTTAAAAGACTGCAACCTTATTGCAAATTAAGCAAAACTAAACCAATGATTTTTGTTCAGGCACAAAACCTTACTACAGCAAATACAATAAAAGTGAACAAGAATAGCACTGAGGTCATCCAAACTCTAGATATCCTGGACCACCACAGACAATAAGCACACCATGTCAGAATATAACAAAACCATTATATACTGAAGCCATGTCCTGCACTAATAAGTGCTTATCCACTGATAACGGGCAAGCAGTAGTTAACAGTAATGATTCAATGGTTCAGTTTTCAGTGATCAAGGAGGCTATATGGACATTACATCAAACTGTCAGTATCATATCATTCCCCTCAAGTAACTTATTTCTATTGCAAGAGAATTCCATGTCCTGCCTGCCTTGGGTCTCAAAATGTTCAACATAATTTTAGATCTAACTACAGGTAAATCCCCAAGATTTTCTTTCTGGTATTTCTTACTTATGACACAACATTTATTGCCAAGGATGCAACATAACATATATATTTTAAGGGATCTAGGACTATTGAACGTAAGTTCAATAGTCCGAATCCACAATCACCAAACACACTTTAACAAAAGCGCTTTCACCAAAAAAGTGCTTTTGTTAAAGTGTGTTTAAAAAAAAAAAGAATAAAACGTTACTTTTACGTTTTTGAAGGCCTGCACCCCCCACACCCCCCTACTTAAATATTCTCACTCCAAGGTTGCACTACAGTGGGAAAAAGGGTATTTTCCCTTATCCCCACTGTAGTGTGATCTCCGCAACAGGCATATTTACACGAAAGTGCCTTTCGGTGAAAAGCACATCAGAGCAAGTATGCCCGACCAAATCTGTTTCGGTTATGTTGCCGTTCAGTGATCTGTACGGATCCCATTTTAAGGCACCCAAGCATACAGTAAGTAAGATATTGCCATTAAAATGCCTATACCTGACTAAATACAATTGCATACTCCTTATCTTTATACTGTATGGGATGTGACTCACTTTTGTTATTTTTCTGGTGAATATTTTATGAATTCTTTCTAACTGTTTAGAGGTGTCATATCATATAGACAAATGTGTCAGAAATATTCTATTTGAAGTTGAATCAAAGCCTTAAACAATGGAACCAATACCCTTTCATCTCAGTTACTGATAGTGCACAAATTGCCCCTTAAAATTCCATAACCAAGTCTTACTGTCCTCATAAAATTATCTTCAAATGTCAGTCTGTCATCAGTTATAATACCTAAATCTTTCACAGGATATGAATCATGCATCTTATCATGGTTAACAGTGTATAATAAGTATTATTACTGGCTCCAGTTTGAAGAACCTCACAATTTTTTTGTTAGTTAAATTATACTGTATTGGTGTTTGCTTAGATATCCAAAGAGTATTTTTTTTATAATTCTATTACCCTCTGTACTCATTTACATTGATAAATGTTGCTGTTGTTGTTGTCTTGGTGTCATCTACATCCTTACCAGCTGGAAATGTGAACATAAATAAGCAAAAAAAAGGAATGGTTGAAGAAAAAACCCTGTGTGAAATAAATATTTACCAACTTATATTGTGACGTGGAATTCTGAACCTTAATCCTACATTTCCTATTACCCAGTCAGTCCTGCACCCATTTGATTATATATCAGATGACATTCTTAGCCATAGTCTGAAAGATTTTTATCATGTGGCACTGAGTCAATATATTAATGCCCTGAATAGATTGCATCTACAGGCTGAGTTTGTTCATAACATGATACAATATTCTCATAAAATTCCAAACAGAATTATTTTGAAAACTCCAGCAAAGCTAGAACTTCCACTGAATGACCTCCCAAACCTCCTGTATCAGAGGCACATGGGATATATGCAAATAATCCTTATGAACATCAGGTGTTTTAGCTAATTTGCGATTCTGAATGCCCATGACTTGTTTCGTCATTTTAATGGACAAATTCAGGCCAGTAAAGTCAAACCACACTAGCTGTGGATATGCATATTTCAACCTTGTTACGACCTCATCAGCACAGCACAAGCAGAATCGTTCATAAGGATCATTTGCATATATCCCACGTGTCTCTGATACAAGAGGTTTTTGAGGTCACTCAGTGGAAGTTCTAGCTTTGCTGGAGTTTTCATTTTGTTTTTACTGATTAGTTTTTCAGTGACCTTCTCATTCATTGTTTTAAATAGAATTATTTTAGAAACATGTATCTTCATAATCAACATATAAAATGATTTTTATGTTTATTGTTAAAGTTTGTTAACTTATATTAAGGAAATAAAAAATATCTTAAGAAAACAAATTCTAAATAGAATCTATACAATACAAAAGTTATCTGAGTAGAACACGAAATACAAAAAGAATTACTCTGCCTAAAGCTTTACTGAGTAAACTCATAGCCCATAAGCCTGCATATATATGGATCCCTAGTTCTGTCCCTCTTAGGAATAGGGATTACTAGGCTTTCTTTCCATGTTTCTGTGCCAAACCCCATATAAAATGTTTCTTGGCACAGACAAGTAAAGCACAGCAGTTCATGACAAGAAATATCTGTTTAACTCATTTAGAACTGAAGTCAAGTTTGTTGTTATTCTTCTCATAGCTATCAAGATGTCATTGGCCTTATATTAGGGCATAATTTACTGTTTCAATGCCTATGTCCAGTATCATGCACAATATTAATAATTTGTTCAAGAAAAACCCAAATTTACATATTCCATACGTAAAAGTTGCAGCACAACCCAGCATTCAGCAATCCCACCTGAAGTATAATAAATCACACTGGGTGACTTATAGAAGAAAGCTGAAATGTAATCACTTACATACAATGTAAATGTAACACACAGCCTGGTATATGCAAATAAATGGTCACCCTTAATCCAATTACTTTTAGAAACCTCTAATCAAATAAGAAGACTGCCCTTCACATTCAAAAAACTAACATTAGATATGAAGATAGGAACGCTGTTTTTTTCAGTATAGGGATAGGAACATCCCATTTGAGCTAAGATAACTGGATAGTTTCATCAGTTTCAAAAATTTTTACAAGTCTCACCTGCAAAAACACTGTACTGTCAAAAATGTAATCACAGCTGATTCATGCCCCTTCTATATAACTTTCCACAGTTGTATCACTTCCTGTTCTGCACTAATTCTTATTCCATTGTAATTTCTTTCCTTGCATGTAAAACTGCAGCTTTTTACCTATATTTCTATAGTCTTCCCTCTTTAATACTCCTTATGTCTATTCTTCCATGTGTTTAATTAGTATGTTAAAAACATGTATAATTATCCTTTTGCTAGTAATATGTTTTTCACTGTATACTGCGGTCTTCTTATGCATGTTCATTATATTTCTTTGTGTTACATATCCTGTTTCTTCTGATTATGGGCATTGCCTAGCAGAATCAATGTGAACAATAAAATGTAAATATAATTAAATAAGTATAAGGATGGAACAGAGCTTTCCAAAGATTACAAGATCACATCAGTGATATGATTTTAAAATGTAGGGTTTCTGCTTATCAAATCATGCTAAAGTACATTGTGTGTGTGTGTGTGTGTGTGTGTGTGTGTGTGTGTGTGTGTGTGTGTATATATATATATATATATATACTATATATATATATATATATATATATATATATATATATTATATATATACACACACACACACACACACACAAAAACTAGTTTAATTTCTTAGTCTACAAGAGATGGAGGCAGAGGGTGCTCATAACTAGTAAAAGATCATTGCATATACTGATGTGCAGCTGTGCAGCCATTTTTTAGCAATCACATCACTTACCTCTTTGTCTGAATCTTTGTCTATTTATCTTCCTATCTATCTATGTGCCAGGGTCCTGCCTTGTTGATGCTAACTGCATGGATTAGATTTAAATATTCAAAGTTCTGAAAGATAAACCTGCAAAACAGTGATCACACTAAATCAAACTTTTAAAACACTGGAACTTAAATAGATTGAATGAGACATACACAGTCCTCTTCTGATCCATTAGACCCATCACTAACTCTAGGCATACTTTATGTGGGATCCCTATTGAAATGTTGGCACTTAAAATGCTGTGTGCCAAAAAGGCAAAAAAAAAAAAAAACAAAAAGATCAAAAACCTGATGCAAGCCTCCCACACCACCTGAACTTATACATACTAACTCTGAAATCATCATACGTCAAAGATAAGGAAATATTCTCAGAAACGGCATCTTGGATTTAGTATATACAAGTTAATTTTTTGGAAATTCAGTCTCCACATATCAGGACTTGTTCTAGTGGGTCCCGACATTTCAAATAGTTACCCTTTATTGGAATACTGTTGGTGCTGTCAGACGTTTTTTTTAAGGTCAAGTGTAGGGTTGCAGGATGTGGTAGTGGGAGAGTTGTTGGAGTAGCCACAGGGTTAGCGTTAGCAGGTATTAGTAAGGCGTAGTGGGGGGCATTACTAATACCAGTTAACCCTTTCCCTAACCCTGTCCCCACCCCAAACCCTACACACAGCCTTAGAATAACCCTTCATGTAACATTACCACTAGATATGACATCTAAGACACAGAGTACATACAAAACCTAAACACGTGTGTGCACAGCCTTAGAATAACCCTTCATGTAACATTACTACTACACATGACATGTTATCAGACCCAGAGCTCATACAAAACCTAAACATATGTGCATGTGCCCCCCCCACACACACACACACCCTCGTCACAGCTGTAACCTAACTTAACCCATACCCTAACCCTAAATGTTGCATATACCCACGCAAACTCTCCTACACTGTTCCCTTACCTAAGCCTAGCTGTAACTCATGTGCAGATGCACTCCAACTCCCCTAATCTCCACCACCACAGTTACTTACAAAACCCATGCATTTGATATTATGCATATCCGACATTCACAGCACACTCAGTAAATGCCTGACAATCTAAGCTGTTGCTCTTTAAGTGGAATATGCATGCACACACATACACACACACACACACACACACACACACACACACACACACACACACACACACACACACACACAAATTCTTCGCACATATTTTTTATTTTAATTTGTTGTGATTTCTTCCCTGAGTGTAATTCTTTCATTTTTCTCAAATGCTTTCAATTTTCACACGCAGTTGCTATGTTCTAATTACACATCTGCCCTTAGCAGCATCATTTTTTTTGAGTTCAGATAACCACCTTGTTCTTCCCCTCTAGCATCACAGTATTTCACACAGAAGGGAATCCTGCTATCATCTGTTTGATTATTATTTTCTTTAGTAATATAACATAAATACAGGGCTAGATGTTTACAGTGTTATTTGTCATTACACCCATCACACTAACTAACAGTCAGATACTCAGTGGTTTTGTACTTACTTAGAATATACAGCACCAATCACAACAAAAATGCAAACTAGGTATGTACCACTATTCCAATCACTGTAACTGAATTTGATCTGTTTATGTGCTCGTGCATTATTGCCTTCATTGTAATTTACATTTTTGGTAAATTGAAAAGTATATATTACTTGTTACTTGCATGTATAACTTAGAGCTGATGAAGTTCTGACAAGAGTGAAACCACTCATCTTTTGTTTTTGCTTAATAAACCATGGGTTACACAAGCAATACCAGCTTGAATCCTGTTTTGTTGTTTTTAATAAGAATGCAAGGTGATCTTAAATTTGGATCTTACATTAGTATGTATGACAACAGTTTATTTAACCATGTCATATGCTGTTATTGTTCCTGTACAACTAGTTTTCCCTATTTCTTTGTTTTTTCTTCCTTAAGGAAAGTATTTACTACTTAACTACTCTTAAGGCTGGAAAACTGCATTTCCTCAGTACTAGATTTTGTTTTCTGATTATACATATTTGTGTGTGCGAGGGTGTGTGTGTGTGTGTGTGTGTGTGTGTGTGTGTGTGTGTGTGTGTGTGTGTGTGTGTGTGTGTGTGCATGTGTGTGTGTGTGTGTACATAGCAGATGTGTACATGTGTGTGTGTGTGTGTGTGTGTGTAACTTGTGTTTAAATTGCATTGTTTCAACATATCTCCCCGTGTGTGTGTGTGTGTGTGTGTGTGTGTGTGTGTGTGTATGTGGCACAGTGCCATGCCATCAATGTAGTCTTGGACAAAAATTGACATGATAAGTATATTGTTTTATTGAGTCTAACATTTATGCAAATGTTTAAGATGTGTTATAAAAGGGTGTTGTTTGAATTAGAATGTATTCCATGAGAAGCAGCCATGTACCAGGGAAAATTTTTGCACAGTTGGACTGTTTGTATTCAAGCATTGGTATTTTTGGACAGTGCCATGCTCTAAAACGGACATGGTTCCATGTACAACCGGAGGGGGGTGTCTGAGAGCAGACCTCTCACAATACACACACCCCTGTACTCCAGAATAGCCTTTCAGCAATTTAAAATGAGCGAGAACGCTTGCAACACCCCCAACCCCTCAGGATAAGAAATCTGGCCAAAGCCATAAGGAGCAATTGTCCCTACCAAGGCAAAAGTTGATAGAATAACACACGTAGCATAAGCACATAGTTCACACCTCCCAACCCATCAAAGTAAGGAATGTGGACAAAGCCAAAAGGGACAATTGTCCTACAAAGCATAAAGTTGATAGAATAACAGGGGCAGCATTAGCAGGGATATTCTGAAGGTTACAAATATAAAAACACAAGAAATAATTTTTTTTTATAAATGCGATAAAGTTTAAGTAAAGCTGTGCGGGTGTGCCTGTTGCTTAGCTATGCTTAGTCCAGCTTAAACAGCACAAGAAGTTAAATAGCAAGAGACATCCAGTATAAGCAGTACTTTAATAGTGTAGTGGTTCGAGCATACACTTTGTAAACTGCTGTTCCTGGTTTGGTCTCCACTGTTAACAATTTGCATTTTACATATGAAAGGATTACATAAACATTTTTTTTTATAATTAGCTGCTAAATAACATATATTTGTTAACCAGAGTAATGTAGTAAGTTCAGATGTGAGGTGTCAGTTTAATAAAGTTGTGAAACCCCCACATAAACACAGGTGCCCCATAAAGTATAGTCACACATGAATAAATGTAATGAAAGCACAATGGGGGATGTCAGGGACAGTAAACAAATTTATAATATGTAATGAATGATGAATCAATCCTATACAGCAGATAGTCTATAAAATAAAAAATAAGCAATGCTAAGCATTGAGCAGCTCTGCTTACCAGGTGTAGGTATTGTGTAAATATGACTGCTAAGCAATGAGTAGCCCAGCTAAGTGGATTTTCCCATTTGTAAGCAGTGCTGAACCTGTCCCTTTAACCACTGCCAACCTTAGTTAAGCAGGTTTGCTCAAAGCTTAGCTTAGCTCAGCATATTCAAAACCGTCCAATCATGGCAAAGGGTGGAAAATCAGCAATCAGGTGTGAATAGAGCTCATAACTGGTTGCAGCTTCCCACTGTAGGCAGTATGGCAGGTGTTGGTGAGGGCATGTGCTTCTGGGCACAGTGCTGAGGCATACAGGAGTCCAAGGTCATGGTAGGACTCCTGGTAAATAACCATGATAAGAGACTGCTGCAGGGCCAGTACCAGGGCTCCTAATATAAAGTGGAAGCCTGGGACTGTCTTGCCTATGATCTCACCAGTGCCACTGGTATTTCTCGTACTAGTGAGCTGGTCCAGCACCACTATGCTGACTTAAAGTGGAGGAAGAGGGAGCTCTTGGAAGTGTGGGTCCAAGAAGGAAGGCAGAGGGGTGAAGTCCCAGCAGTGTGTAAGTATTCATATCAATAACTGTTTACCAAAGTTCAGCCTGTGTATGTGATGGATAGGTATGGCTAAATATTTATCTATTCCCTTTACAACTGCAGCTGAGTGTGCTATGAATCAGGAAGCCCATGCCAGTAGGCTGCAAAGGCTGTGTAGTGAGGCTGGTGAGTAACAATCCTGCTTGTAGTAGTCATACCAAATAAATATAAAGTAGTAGAAAGTCACCTGGCAGTATAAAAACTGGGTATGAGTTGTACTGAATAAACCAGACAATATGACAGTGATAGTCCCATATAGATGATATTTCAATAAAACTGTAACTGCCTGGCAATAAAGTTCTAAATCCTGGACTGGTTGTGTTTACTCTGGTATTGTATGGCATTCAGTGTTGCAGTCTTTGAATAGTAATGTTGTGTTATCCACTGTTACCCACACTGTGCTACGTAAAAATATGTCTAGGAATGTCTGTATAAGACTGTTGTAAGTACAATGTCTGATTGTACAACAACAAGAGACTTAGAAAACACTGAAAGAACAGACAGCAGTTTCTAAATAGCTTACTCTGATGAAACTTAAATTGTTGTATTTTTAGCACACACAACCACGGTTTTGAATCCTGGGTGTGGTAGTAAGCTGTATGCATAATCACACCTCTCAACTGTACAGATTTTCACAGAATGTCCAGATAATTGGCTCATATTTTGGACTGTTCCTCTGTCTCCCTGGTAAATCACTGGGATGATCTCAGAACTGTAGTCAATAAATAATGGCATATATTTGATTTTCAGACCTCAAATCCTTCAGAAAATGTATATTAAAACAAATTATGTTACTCTAGCAACTCTCCAAGTTTATAAGCGCAATATTCAAAATATGTCCCTATTTGTACCCCCATGGTGTCAAGCTTTGTCCACAGTGCGTGCATTAAGAGATTGAGAGGTATGTGCATAATATTTACTATGAATCTGGGAATATTTGTAGAAACAGTCAGGTAGTGTTAACAAACATTCCCCCCTCAGATCTGTCAGATATGAAAAATTTAACTGCCTGGCAATACAGTTTTAAATCATGGACTGGTAGTATTTTCTCTGGTATTGTATGGCCTGACATGTAGCATTCACCAACATCTGATATCAGAATACTACTGTTGTGTCAACCACTGTGTCTCACATTGTGTTACATAAAAATACGTCTAGGAAAGTCTGTGTTGCAATTACAAGGTCAGATTGTACAACCAAGAGAGACTTAGACAGAAAACAGTGAAGGAGCAGATACTGGTGTATAAATAGCTCTCTCTGATGAAACAGAAATTGTTGCCTTTTTAGCAGACACAGCCATAGTTCGAATCCTGGCAGTGATAGTAATCTGTATGTATAATCATGCCTCTCAACTGTACGGATTTTCCCAGAATGCCCAGATATTTGGGTCATATTTTTGGCCTGTTCCTCTTTTTTCCTAGCAAATCAGTGGGATGATCTCGGGATTGTAGTCACCGAATAATGACATACATTCGAGTGTCAGACTTCAAATACTTCAGAAAAATGTATATTAAAATGAATCCTGTTACTCTAGCAACTGTCTAAAAGTTTATAAGAGCAATATTCATAATATGTCCCTGTTTGTACCTCCATGTTGTCAAGCTTTGTCCAGATGTTGTGCATTAAGAGATTTAGAGATATGCACATAATTACAACTAGGAATCTGGGAATATGTGTAGAAACAGTCAGGTAGTGTTAACAAACATCCCCCCACAGGTCTACCAGGTAAGAGAAGTAGAATGTAGGTATAAGACAGTTGAAGTATACACTGTGTAAAAGCATACCATTGCCCAAACCAAGGCCATAGGGTATTGTAAAAATACCTGTAGAGTAATGATTAGAGCAATAATCATTAAAGTTGTGAGTACTGCAATGATATATAAGTTGTTAATTGACATCTCCCCCCCCCCCACCATATCTGCAACAATATTCTAAACACACAAATCAATGGGTATGTTTACACCAAACCTACTGTTGAATCATATGTCCTATTGTTCAACAAATATTGAAATGTGTTTCTATTAATGTTCCATGTTGAAATACTATCATTGGTGACCTGTTGCTATCAATGTAACCTGCATGCTGTTGTAATGGCCACTGTGGTTCCATATATGCATGTGTACTGTTTACTATGCAACTGTTCGAAATCTGGTGTTTTGGGTAAATAGGAATATCTATGCATACTGTTATAACTAATCCTGGATTGTGTTGACTATTACTAACCTATATAATTTCTAAAACTGCAACACCATAGCATGTTTGGGAAGGCTGGTCCCAGCAGACCCACCTCTCCCACCTCATGGCACCAGGCCTCAGCACATCTGGAACCCACATTCAGACCTCCTCATCCACTGCTCCTGCAATACATTCAGGTGGAACCATCTCAAGGGATGAAGCTCACCCCCCCCCGGGAGTGGGAACAGACAGGATCCTATCACCCAAAGTCAGGTCTTGGCATTGGTGCATAGCGAGCTCCGAAGGGAGTTTGGAGATCTGACATGCCAGCTTGAGGGTGATGTGGTGCAATTAGAGGGTCACCCTGAACCTCCTACTCAGCCCCCAGCCCAGCCACTTTTGGGGCTGTGAAGGTGCAGTGGTGACTGCCCATGGGTATTGACCTCAGTCCCACTGTTTCTATTTGGGAGCTCATGGGCTTCCGATTTCAAAACACCCCTCCCCATCCAAGGTGTTTACCCCCCACATGTATGTTATGTTGTCTGTCTTGTCTGTCTTCCTACCCAACCTACCTTCCCAAGTATACCTACTATCCTTCCCCAGCATCCCACTCTCACCTGAAAAAAAGTGCAATCTGATCCCCCCCAAACTTTCCCCCCATACATAGCTGTCCATTTTGCACGTGTCCACTGGGCACATGTATTATGTTTTAATTGGCTTTACAACAAATTATTGTTGTCCTCACCCTTCTCTCAGGGGTTTGAGTGTCTAAATATACCTCCAAATTCAGTATAATATGCAGTATGCAGAGCTGTTGCTATAGAAGAAATGGACAGCTATGGACCTTCCCTACACCCATCCTGCACATCACTAGCTACTTTCCCTATTGTCTTTCCCCTCTTTGTGCCCCCTTTTTCAACACTTTCCTTCACCCCCTTTTTTCTTTTCTTTTAAAGAAATTAGCATGGAGGTAAGCGAGAGTAAGCACTTTTAAGCAGTAGTAAGTGGGTTTAAGCCAGTTTGTGCAGCACTAAGCAATGCCTACACAGATTAAGCACTTTTCAGGCTGTCTATAAGTAAATTTAACCATAAATTAGCATAGCTTACCACCATGCAAACCCGCGCAAACCCACTTACAGCTGCTCAAAAGTGGCTTAATCACTCTGTACCCAACAGCCCTTGTGCTGCCCAGCAATAAAATAACCATCCCTTGCAAGTCTCGAACCCAGGACCCTGCATATAATAGGCACAGCAAGTTACCACTAAGCCATTTGAGCTGTAGATGTGTGTGATGTTTCATGAAACATATCATGCAGCACATTCATTCAAGAGTAGGGAAAATGTATTTATATATGTACATATATGGGATCCCTTCTAAATCTCAAAATTCTACAATCCCGAGACTCTGAATCCCAAGGATCAGAATCTCGAGCTTGTGGAATCTCGAACATAAAAAGTAAAAAGAAAAGTAAACAAAAAAAAACATTTTCTAACATATATACAGGGGGACAAGCCCCCCTGCACCCCCTACACACCATGCAACTTAAATATACCAACTCCGAGATTGCACTACAGTGGAGTGACCGACAAAGTTTCCTTTCCACTCTGCACAGCACTATTTTGCAGTTTACTTCACTGTAGTGTGATCTCGGAGTTGGTATATTTAAGTTGCTGAGTGTGTGGGTCCCCCCTGCATATACGTTAGAAAATTATTTTTTTTTTATGTTTGAGATTCTGGTCCTCAGGATACAGAGTCTCTGGATTGTGGAATTTCGAGATTTAGTAGGGATCCCATATGTGTGTGTGTGTGTGTGTGTGTGTGTGTGTGTGTGTGTGTGTGTGTGTGTATGTGTGTGTGTGTGTGTGTGTGTGTGTGTGTGTGTGTGTGTGTGTGTAGGCATACATGTATGTGTGTGTATATATATATATATATATGTATATATATATATATATATATATATATATATATATATATATATATATATATATATAGATATATATATATATATATATAAATATGTGTGTGTGTGTGTGTGTGCATTCAGACATCAGATCCACACTCTAAACCTCTCACTGCAAAATATCTGACCAAAGGCACTGTAAATGGGGATGAAGGGGCCCAAAATAGGGATCTCTTGTGATTATTGCCATTATCCCTTCCTCCACAGCTGAACCGTTCTGTCTTGCAACAAGATAACCAGTACTTGCAAGACTTAAACCCAGGACCCTGCACAACATAGCCACAATAAGTTGCCAGTTAGCCATCTCAGCTGTAAGATTTTGGTATGATTTCTCTAACATATCATGCAGAACAGTCAGTCTACCATAGGGAATGTACAATGTGGAAGCACTAAATATTCTAATGATACATATACACATACATATATAAATATATAAATATTTATAGATATATGTAAAGAGACTATATATAGAGGGTGCACAGCATATCAAACAGCCATTACTTCTACAGTCGTCACCTTTTCAAATGGCCAGTGTCTGATTTTTTTCCTACAAATGAGAATTATTGCATGAAACATATACCCACACACAATGCAAAGGACATGACACCACACTCAGTTTGCATACATATAAATGTTTATTTGTGTACTATTTCAGTTGATTATGACATTTCTTATAGCATTTAGGTGTTTGAAATACATAATAACTGATTAATGCAACTCTCAAAAAGACATATGATGCAGTAATCTGCAAAACATAACATTCTTTGTTGTCTAGGCTAAAGTAGTATAACAGTAAAAAACACACTTGCCTTGAAGATTAGAATCAATCAACACTTAATTACAGATGTAGTTCAACAGCCTCCAATTACCCTCTGTACTCAACCCCCTAAGGGGAAAAGTATCAGTTGTCACAATGTAAATCTATCCATTACATAATAATGCTTACCTTAAAACGTCACTATCACACTGACAAACAGAACTGTGTGTAAGACAGTAATCTCCAGCCCACCACTGTTCCCATGGTGAAATATATGAAAATGTACAGCCATATACCATAATGTTTCTTATTACTGATATCCTTCACATGTTGTAACAGCCAAGGTTAAAAACATTTAATACCCATCCCCCTAAAATGTCTTACTAGGCCATATAACAGCGTTCTCCATACAGTGACCTCCAGACTGTACAGCGTCACACATGTTATCTCCAGTTATAGCCCTCATATATATGGACACTGCCCACCAACTTGTGTGGGAGTCCGCAACATCTCTGGAATAACATCAGGAATGTCAGTACTAAATAATGACAGACCATTAACTATCAACCTGTTACTGTGTGACATCTGGATAAAGCCTGGTATATAGGTGGAGGACAGAGGATGAAACACAAGGCCATATTTGAAATATTGCTGTTATACAATGTGAAAGTTGCTGGTGTTACAGGATTGGTTGTAACATGCCTTTACTCAGGAATATAAAG
Organism: Protopterus annectens; assembly: GCF_019279795.1. NCBI lineage: Eukaryota > Metazoa > Chordata > Ceratodontiformes > Protopteridae > Protopterus > Protopterus annectens. The sequence continues at coordinate 706,687,475 of NC_056729.1, forward strand.
TCAGAAACACAAATGGTTATTGCCATGTACTGATAGCAATCAACAGAGAAAATGCCACTGATATATCAGGGACAAGACCTGTGTGGGGAACAGAAAAAACATAACAGCCAGTCCTCTGGCCATCATGTGGATAGGCCCATATTTGAGATCTACGCAGACAGACTGCATTCCATGCAAAACTATCATGTACACACAAACCCTGTAAAGCTAGCAGTATTCAATGCATATAGCAGCAATACTCACACACTGTCCCTAGGTCTGGAACGTTATACAAACATGGAGTTGATCTGTGTACACAAGTCCTTTTGTAAGAGGTGTAGCTACCTGCCATCTGTAACACCACTGTCCATACATAGAAAGGATGTCTTCCATACAGAAAAGGTAAAGGGACAACACCCACACTATCACTGCTTACAACAAAATTAAATGTGTACTGCTACTGATTGTTGCATTGCCATGGCACTGATATGGGTACTACAGTAGGCATGCTTATCACATAGTAATCAGAGACATGTACAATTGTGTTATGACCCACTGTCCATGCCTACCACTAACAGCTATATCAATACCGATATACACTGGATATCAAAGTGCACACATCACTGTTGGAATGCCAGGTCTGTGTGCTGTATGCCAGTGGGACCACAGGAAGTCCTGTCAAAATGTTTCTCACCTCAGATGTGACCCATAACCTGTGAAATTCTATTTAAAAAGAAACAAAGCTGTTTCATGGAAGGTGAGCAACCATTGCAAAGCAAAGATGTGATATGATATTAGAGTACAAACCAAGACAACTGGATGCTGTTATCATCTCAGTATGTGTTTACACAACATACTAGTGTACGGATGTGCACACGCATTGAACTGGCTTACTGTACTGAGTATTACTTGCCATATCCTGGAGGGACAGGTTCATAGCCTAGTGATTGCCCATGCTTTATAATACACTTCCCATACATGTCAAGCAGAGCACCTCACTTGCCATCTTCAAGACAAATCTTGATGAGTGGATGGGAAATAGAAAATTCACCACAGGGATCACTGCAGTGGCTTTACTTGACAGAGGCACTGGGAACTAAGGTCAGGTGACAAAATGCCAGGGTAATCCCATGGGCTAGGCTTGTAAAGGCTCCAGGGCCATTAGCCAAGTACACGCCTATGAACCTATGAGCCTATTTGTTTCCATAGGACAGGATGTTATGTTCCCTATTAAACTGAGCAGGATATAGGACACATCACAGGTGGGGATTGTGTTGACATGTGGTTTTGTGGGGTCATGTTCCAATTGCACAAGTACCATGCATTGTAACAGGGGTTTGTACATTTCATATCCACTGTAGCTATATGGAATCAGCAGTACCTTACTTGTACAACCATCCTCCACCAACAATAGAGTAATCCCCCTTGGTGGACACCACCAAGACACAAAGCACATAATAAGTTGCTATAGTGGCTGTACAGGGAAACATAGGTGCAGACCACAACTTGGAAGCAAATGCACCTGTCTGAACAAGCATGTAAGTTCACAGGTGACCTCCTGTAAGGCTGACTATGACTAGAAATCAGACATATGCAAACCACCAAGCGTAGTTGCAACCATGTCTACACATATGTACACAGTCTCAGAGCCAGTAACATAAGTCATCCTGTACTGGGGGTAAAGCACACCTCATACACACATGCCATGGATACAGTCAACCTGCATTAGACAGGATAGATGGGAACAGTGGCACTCTGTCCACAACAGTAGTACAGGGGGATATGCACAACACCCGCACTCCTGCCAACATCAGTGGTGAGCATGGACATAATGCCGACTGATGGCAACAACAGCAAGTCTCCATGGGGCATGAGATCATCACAGTTTGCCTCCTACATTAACACAGGCATGTGATCACAGTCCCATTACACACTGCAGTCAAACACACTCATGTCACCATCCAGACAACATCCTCATGGAAGATGGCCATTGTCATACCTTTACACAGAAGTGAATGGTGTGTAGTGGATTATGCCAATGTGTCCAATATTGGGGGAACTGGACAGGTCAGGGCTAGGAGTGTAATGCAAGATGTACGAGGAATGATAGCTTACAGTGTTATGGTATAGTCTGGATTATTTGCAAGTAATACCCACTGTTGTGCACATGGATAACTGTATGAGGTCCTCTGACATTTTTTTCCTGTTTATGCCTTCCAGGTACAATGTCGCTGGAATGCCTGCCTGCATACACACCCCAGGAAAATGATGCTATAATACAGTTCCTCATAGTCAATTATGCCATCCTCTTCAGGCACAGGGCACAGGATCTGCAGGAGAGGGCCACCCTGTGGAACAAGCTCATCCACAGGGTAAATGATGTTGGCTTGCACAACTGCAATTATGAGCAGGTGTGGCATTGCTGCTTGGATCTGATCCACCACTCCTGTCAGTGTGCCATGCCACTGCAGTTAGGAGGGACCAGCTAGCCACAGGTGGGGGTCATGCCATTCAGCCCCCACTGACACATGCTGTGGAGCTCCTCACCAGCCTTGGGGCACTTGCCTACTATCCAAGACAGCAATCTGAAGACAGCATTGTGGAGGTGGGTGCCACCCACACAATGGACAAGGAGCATGCAGGTAATGCCCCAGGGCATATTAGTATACCACTGTTGCTTATCCATTTTCATCTGTAAAGTATCTACATGCATAAGTCAGATAAGATAGTCTGTTGCTGCAGTGTAGTAATGAACAAATGTGCATAACCTCTAGCATTGTGGGTTTGTATTGTTGATATGCTGAAATGCTCCTCCCACCCTGTACCAATGCCACAGGTGTGCATACCGACATTACCTTTCTCACACAACTATTTAGGTCACTCTGGTATACAACTGGGGCAGCAGCATGTAGCTGGTGAGTATGGAGTTGTTTTGTTTGGGTTTGCCAATACACCGCCCATGTTATGGCCATGCTATTTGCCATGCACACCTTTAACACACCTACCCATAATGCATGCTGTACATGTTCACGTATTGTTGCTATCAACTGCACTGCATCACAGTGGTCACCATGGTGGCATATCTGAAGGGTATGTCATACCTAACAACCTGAGATGAACATAATGGTGGGACAAATGGCCTACAGTAGGGACATGTCTGAAACATTATCCTACTACAGTGGCTACAACAGTGTATACATCACTATTACAATGGCAACTGTTCGTGATCTAAACAACGGTAAATCACAATACCACATTCAACACCTTTTACAACCTGTAATGTGATCCTAACATTAGCAATGAATGTGCAATATGGAATCCTATGTTAGGACAACAAATATGGGGAATACATACCTTAACAAACACTGGAAACATATGTGTGCACACACTCTAAATAACATATTGTGGAAGCAGCTTGTGAGGTACTGACAGCATTCACTCTTCTTGAGTACACACCTTCCATCAAGTAGAGGGCCTCAATGTCACTTCAAGTAATGGTCTGCTGTCCAAGATGTATGTCCATGACATTTGCCCACTCACCTGCAACAGAGACAGCCATGGCTTGCACCTATCTTACAATCCATAAAATGGATCCCATATCCAAAAGGTAGCAAAAGTAACCTTACCTCACCATTACATATACCATGGCAAACAATGCAGACATTCATGTATGTGTGTATGAAGTATGGGATAACATTAATGCAGGAGATAAACAGATGCCCATCCAAAACAGATGACAACACATGTTGCAAACTGGTGATGGAGGCTGCCCAGAAACATGCATCAACACTGAGGGACTTGCAGGAATGTCTAGCAAGTACTGCCTGTGCAGTACCTGTGTCGATATTCGCCTGGAATCTGCATAAGTGTGGCCTATGGGTTAGGGTAATCAGATGGAAGAGTTGTTCCACAGGCAAAATCATCCAGGACTCTCTACAGGTAGCATATACATAACATCAAGTCTCCCAAAGGTGTGTGTTACAATGTGTAATAGTGTCATGAGACCAAGGCTGAAACCTACAGACAGTATTCATAAACATACATGTGGTGTACAAGCAACACCTCACTACACCTCAGGGCCACCATCACCATTTTTTCCTTGCTGGTGCCAGTGTACACCTTTAGGTTTATTATTCATTAGCAGGAACTAGGCTGGTAGACATGGTGTTCAGAATTTGGAACACTGCAAAATAACACTCATGTTTAGCCCATAGTTGTCAATCATCTGCAATAAGGCTGAGGATGGGGAGGGGTGTCATCCAGAAACACAACAGTGAACTGAAGCATACATCCAAAGCTCACTAAGAATGGCTGTATATGAACAAAGTAAAGGTCATGAATTGTGTCAGACATAATCCTGACTCCACAGCAACATTGAAGTCACTGTGTGACCTCCAAGGGCTGTGCACGTGAGCTGACCTTACAATCCAGCAGAGTTGGGGGACTTTTGTAGGGCGGAGTGACCAAATAATGGCAAAGGGAAAATGAGCCATGCTAGTATACCCCTTCCAGGAATAGTGACTGCGGTAGTTCACTTAACAGATGCTGCAACAAACCATTGTGTTAAGGGTTTGCACATTTATGCAACCCACATATTGCTTTCATCTCATTCAGCATCTGCATGACTAACACATTTGTTTGATACTGCTTTGGATTGCACAGGTCATATGTCACATATCAGGTGTGTGTAATGTAAACATATGCAGTATTGTGGCCCCATTGCATAGAGTGGAAGAGCCTGGCATGTCAACAAGGGTGTATACACTCCTCATATCAACATTAGGCTTTAAAGGTTATCATTGTAATCAAATTTTATTGCTCATACATGCACTGCTGATGATGAGATCTGCAATCAGAGGTCAGGCATTAACTATTGACATCAATCCTCATATCATCCCACGTATGTGTCAGACAAACACATAGGGGATGTGAGCAACAGAGCAAACATAACTGACACACATATACATATTCAGGAATGGTGTGTACACTCATGGGTTATGGTGCACAGTGCATGCCAGTGTGCTGTACAGGTGCACAGCAATACTGTATACATAGGTGCAGTGTGTTCCAAAGGAAGGAGCATCACCAACTAACACAAATAATGCATCACAGAGATGTATAATGTTGGTAACAAGGCTTGAGTATGGCTGCAGTGCATGCTGTTGAGTGCCATATGTGATGCATGTTGACTGTTGGGTAATGCCACCTCACCTGTAAGTGTGTGTGTGTGTGTGTGTGTGTGTGTGTGTGCGTGTGTGTGTGTGTGTGTGTGTGTGTGTGTGTGTGTGTGTGTGTGTGTGTGTGTGTGTGTGTGTGTGTGTGTGTGTGTGTGTGTGTGTGTGTGTGTGTGTGTGAGAGTATGTGTAGAGGTAAATCATAATGTACAAGTATTAAATTGCATTTTTTGTTTGCCCCTCACAGGTGGCGAGGTGGGTCAGGGTCCCTCCTGCAGGCAAACTGATGTTAGTGCCCATACAGACTCTGATGATGATAGGCATGGTGAGGCACAGGCAGGGTTGTCAGGGGCTGAAACTGTGCCATTGGTTGACATCCCAATTTTATCCACCCCATCCCTGCACACAGTGTCAATGCCCATACATACCCCATCACCAGTGGCCATAGATGAGGGACAGTTGGTGGGTGTGGCATAGGACAGGATGGTGTGGGGACTATGCCAAGTGTGTTTGTACACAGCAGCCATAGCCAGATGACTGGCGAGGTATCACACAGGCAGATGTACAGGGGTGCTTGTGGGAGGGCTGCTGGGCATCATGCCCCTGGCAGAAGTGCCACAGCAGATGTCATCAGACGCATGTTTTGGGGCATCATAGAGGCACAGGCATGTATGGAACATTACACCAGACAGAGTCTGAGGCTCCAGATGGCTACTCATTCTGCTATACTTGACAACATCCATGATCTTGCAGGTGCCCACCATTATTTTGCAGAGGTCCTAGATGGTTGGGTTAGATGGTGGGAATCCTCGACCATGTGGCATCTGTGGTAGACCATGTGGTGGGAGTAGGGTGGCGGCCACATGGGCATAGGTCAGCAACACCAAATGGTGGAGGTCTACATGGACATGCAACAACTCACGGCCACTCCTGTAGTGGTAGTACCAGCAACAGCACTGTGGGAGGGTGCTTTCCACACCACAATGCAGCAGGCCATGTGCACATGGTCCTGGCCGGTCCCAACAGGGATGTGGATCCAATGGACAATTGTCATTGTAAGGGGAGAACAACATATCTGGGCTTCTGCCTGGTAGTGCCAGGGAAACCACTGGCAGGCACAGTTCCCATGTCTGTGGCTGGAGACAGTGAACTGTACACTCTGCCATGTATGGTCTGCAGCTGTCCAACAAACCCCTGTATAGGGCAGCCACATGGCAGACATGTGTGCATACATACACCACACTTTACCAGCACAGCTAGGGCACCTCCATACCTACACACCACCACGTCTGCACAGCCCATTTAATAAAGAACCCCCTAACTCACACACATGATGTCAACCAAACGGCTCAGCCTAGGCTTCTGGCAAACTCACAACACATCCTGTGCATATGATGATACCTGTGCCACATCCCTGTCATCCATACCATTGATGCAGGGACATGCTGATATGGCTCTGATGCACAGGGTGAATGTCCTAAGGTTTAGCAATGTAATGCTGTTTAACATGTTTTCAGCTGGAATGCTTACACATCAGGGTGTGTAGCTGTCCAGCCATGATGCATTATGACTGTTATTAACACTGCCTGATTATGGTCTCCATAATGTATTCTGTTTGTGTACTAGGTTTCTGTGTGTCAGCAGGATGTTGGTCTGCTGTCCTGTCCTATAAGGGGTGTAGCACTGTGGTGACACATTGACTGTGTCATGTCCCGGGTACAGCTGAACACAGGTAACACGTCTGTATAACAGTTACTGCATATCCCCCATGGCTGATAGGTCTGAGGGGTGTATACAGGTGAGTGCATGGTGGCTGATGTCAGCAGCTCTTCTATAGTGGACAATTGTAAGTGTACTGTGTGGCACACACCAAATGTCCATGAATAACACACACACACACACACACACACACACACACACACACACACACACACACACACACACACACACACACACACACACACACACACACACACACACTCACAGGCTTTGATGTTGATGCAATACACAGATAATGCTGTTCATATGGATGCACTTAATTTTGCAGTGAACTTATTTTGGCCTATGTAATTCCACCGAGACCAAATTGCCAAAACATCACATCAGGAAATGATCAGTTTGCCAGTTTAATGTCATTGACAATGGTACTGGCAGGGTATATGTCCTCTTCCCCATTATAGTGCAATCCTGAAGTTGGTAAACATAGGTGTGCTGGTGTGAGTGGCACAGCCCCCCACTTTGGAGGGTGGGTGGTGGTGTAGCACCACACATAGTGTGATTAACAACCACTTAACCTGTTAACATAAACTGTACAGTATAACAGGACACTAAGTGGGGGGATACCCACAACAATAACCCCAATGTAGGTGGCTATGGTCACAACAACCACACACATGTATATATGCCAACTTCTGTATCACTGTACAGCTGTACAGTGGGGAAGAGAGCATGTAAACATCCACTACTAGTTTTGCTTGAATGTATTTCCACAAGATGATTGCTTTGAAATTTTACCTTTAGCCAGTTAGTTCTCAGACAAATGATCTCCTGGGACATATATTTTCTGCAAAATGAAGTAGATCCCTTCACATACATACACACTTACTTGGCAACACTGCGAGTAGAGCCCTTACCTAGGTACTTATTGCTACTAATCTGTTTGGCTTTAATTGCACACACCTCAGAGCTTTTAGGGTGAGGTGTGTCCTAAGTTTCCTGTTAAGTGAAGAACATCCCCAGGCCTTGTACAGTATGGTAATGGGGGATGTACTTGGTGTTAATGAACAATACATAGTATGACATACTGCCATATACACTTTGAGAAACACATACAGTCATAGACACATTTGACAGACCTGGGTTTAGCAGTGCTAACTACCTTGTCAGAGAGTCCATTCTGTTGAGATTTTGCACACAGCACATGCATCATTGGGCTGGATAGTGTAATCAGTTACATGTATGGTTGATGGTGACAGTGGTCCTCATACAGTGGATTTTGGGACATCTACTGGGAGTACCATGGTGTAAAGACAGTATGCCCAGCACCCACACCCCACATTGGATATTGTACTCACTGAAACCAATGATAATGCTCTGACATACCCACAATTACACATTGACTAGGACTGCAATACAACCCCTTGTCTATCTAATCAGTGCTACTACAGGGATATGCATTTATTGCACATGCCACAGGGATAGTAGGGTGAGGGTTTGTCATGGCTCTCCTAATGTCAGCAACATAACAGTCCCTTATAATGTTTGTCAAGGTTTATTGTATTTAGAGAATGTGGCCTCAGAATGCTGTTTCCTACAAATATGCACACTCACACATGCACACACTTGCCAGGACTCAAAGGGTAACCCACACCTACCTACCCATTTGCATAACAGTGCTATGCTGGTACTGCAAGCTCCAGGTAGCTCATAGAGTGAAGAGTGTAACAAGATACATTTAACATCAATTACAGCAGCAGCCATTTCTAATTATGTCAATGGGGGTGTAGTGGGTGAGAAGGCCCTCAGGGTATTGTCATCTACAAGTTTACAAACACACAGACACTCTTATTCTCAGTAATGCACACTGACACATTTGTCAATGCTGAGGTCCATAGGTGCAGGTGTTCCTAGGTATGTACCAGGCTAATGTTCATGCAGAGATGAGAAGAGTAGGGCAGTGGGTACACTGGTATTGTGCCACCTGCCACCTGAAATTTGTCAGCAGGCCATCTATCAACCGATGCCACTTGAGTGATCCCCAGGGTGACAGTTAAATTCAACATCCAGTCATCTGGTTTTCACTTGCATAGGGCCAGTGAGGTGGTCCAATTGACATGTATGCAACATATATTACATAACATGACCAGTGTCTGGGTTAGAGACCTGTACCAAAGCATGTTCTGTTGACTGTGGTAGTCTGGTTGAAGTATACATTGCATGTGATGCATACAGGGTGGGATTTCCTACCTATGGCCTTCATAACACAGCTGGGCAGACATGTCAGTGTCAGTCAATCATAGATTGCCTGTAAGCAGCCAATATGGATACCTGATATATGCACATCTGTACAGAGGACAGAAATAAATCAGTTAGCCAACAGGTTATGCATTAGGATGAATGTTTTGACAGACAGATGTCTGACACTGATAGGTATTTCATTACTACATGACAGCAGCCCTCAATGACATGTCCTAAAGACATAGTAGCCCACAGTTAACATCCACATATCAGATCAATATCCAATAGAAGATACGTAATAAAATACAGCTCACACACCAAGAACACGATAGTCAGTACTCAGAGTCCAGCTTTGCATGCAAGGGTGTATGGTTCCAGTACTACAATCTGCAATCTACTCATACTTGGAAAAGCATCATTAAAAGAAGTAATGTAATGATACAATGCATGCAAGTGTTGCAAGTGTGACTGCATATAACCTCGGATACTACCCATGTGTGAAACACATGCAAAGAGAAAAGATTGTTGCACTAGCCATGTATATCAGGTGTCCCATACAGTATACTCACACCCTTGCTACTGTAATGACAGCACATAAAAGCATGTTATGTACATGGTGTGATGCCTGTGCCCTGGCCCAGGTATTAAGGAGCCTCAATCCTCACCACAAACACCAGAGAGGGCATCTCATATATGAGGAAAGGATAACAAATACACACAGTAAAGTACAATTTCCATTAAGAGCACACAGAGATCACAGTCAGTCCAGGGCTTGTCACTCTCTTGCTCTCCAGGTCCCCCACTGACACAGCTATAGGGTCCAGATATCAGCCTAGTGGGCAAGCTAACACCTCTATCACCCTCTCTGTCCAACAAGTGCTTTGTGTTCCTGCCCAAGTAGCTGACACACACACACACACACACACACACACACACACACACACACACACACACACACACACACACACACACACACACACACACACACACACACACACACTCACACACACACACACACACACAAACATACACTTTGAGATAACTGGTTATACAACCACACAGACACTGCTGGGGAAGGCTGGCACAGTTTCTCCAGCTGTGCCCCTTTCTCCCAGGCTATATGGTAGTTCCACTTGCCACCACCCACTAATACTTATCAGCTACTCAAAGGCCCTTAAAAGGGTGTCCAATTATTACTGTGCAATATTATTATCCAGTCGGTAGTATAACTAAACAGTCAGGGCTTATTAGGATGACTTGGTACAGGATCCTTACATAAATGCAATGTACTCTTAGAGCTTAACTTATCTCTACACAAAACAGCCACAGTTGAAAGCTTTTAAAATATTTCATAATAAATAATAAAACCACAAAACAATACTTCTTACTACACAGTGCTAGTCAGGAGTTCTGAGATCACAGAGAAATACTTAAAATAATTCAGTAGTACAGTTCTGACATCACAGAAAAACACTTAGGTTCATAGGTAGGTAGGTAGGTACTAGGCTATCAGCCAGAGGGCCTATGTAAGCCTAGCTAACAAGCTTCCCTGGCTTACACCACCCAAGAAAGTTGTTTTCCTGTGCCACTGTCAAGCAGAGACACAGAAGTGATCCCCGGGGCGTATTTTCTATTTCCCATTCACTCATCAAGGTTTTTCTTGAAGAGTTCTAATGAAGAACTTTGCTTGACATAGATGGGTAGCCTGTTCCTGAGTATGGGAAGTCTCTGGGATAGGAATCTAGCCCTGCAGCATGTCCTGTTTATTGTGGTGACAAGGTTTAGTTCCCTAGAGTGTGTAGCTCGGAGGGATTAGGATTTCTTTAAGTGTAGCATGTCCAACAGCTCTGGGTTTGACATAGCTTTATATGTTAGGCAAAGATCACCTCATACTAGGTAATATGCTATGGAGTAAAGCTGGAGTTTTTTGAGATGGTCAGTGCAGGGCATCTGTTTGAGGCCAGTAATCCTCTTTGAGAGGTAATTCTGTGGCCTTTCCAGCTGCTGCAGATGTCTTGTGAGGTGCATTCAAAAAGGGGCATTTTTTTTTTTTTTTTTTTTTTAAATTTTTATTGTTTTGCCAAACCATTATACATTTCACACACTATTTACATTATAAAAAGGGGCATTGTACTCTATAATGGGTCTAATGAGTGTCGAGTGGAGGGAAACAATGACCTCTTTTTTCCTGGATGAGCACCCTTTTATGATGAGGTGTGCCATGTAGAAGGACTTCCTGACTATTGTGGTGATGTGACTATCAAAGGACAGACTACTGTCCACCTGGGTCCCAAGGTCTCTTATTGCACATTCAGTGTTAAGTAGACTGCTGTCTATGTAGTAGTTCATGGGTACAGAGTTTTTACCAAAGGAGATGACAATGCACTTTTTGTCATTGAGCTTGAGGCCATATCTCTGACACCAGGCATCTGTCTCAGCGAGGCCCTTCTGTTGGATTTCCACATCATTTGGGGACTTGACTATGGCTCCTAGTTTGCAGTCATCTGTGAACTTCGTTAGCCAGAAGCCTTCTGTGTTAGCCTGTACTTCAGAGAAGTAGCTACCAAACAGGAGAGGTCCCAGGACTGAATGATATGGTACTCCACTTGTCACTGGTTTGAGGTCAGATTAGGAGTGTGCAAATTTTACAGTGTGGGTTCTGTCAGTGAGCCAGTTGGCAACCCATCTTGTGACATAGGGATTTATACCTAGTTTAGTGAGTTTAGCTATAATTGCAGAATGGGGGATGGTGTTGAAAGCCTTGGTGAGGTCAAGATAGGCTGTGTGAACCACCTTACTCTCATCTACGGCTTTGGTGACTTCCTCAAAAAAGTTGATCAGGTTCAGGAGGCATGATCTGCCTTTCACAAACCCGAACTGGGTGGGACTCAGAGTTTGGAGGTTACCAATCTCTTTATTTATGAATTCCATGATGATACGTTCCATGGCCTTGCAGACCAGGCTCGTCAGGCTAAAAGGGCGATAGTTGCCAGGATCAGTGGTGGCTCCCCGTTTGTGGAGAGGGATAACTGTTGCTGTACGTCATTCAGTGGGCACAAAGCCTGATGTGAGGCTATGATTGAACATGGTGTTTGGATGGGGAGTCAGTTCATTCTGAAGTTCATGTAAAATGCAGCCTGGGATGTTGTCAGGTTCCATGGAATCTGTGTTTTGGCATTAGAGAGTGCAGCTTTTACCTGCATAGTTGTGATAACAGGGACTCTACATTCTTCCTGTATAGATATGGGCCCTTTAGTCTAATCTTTCTAGTTCCTAGCTATTTCTAAAAGAAAACACAAGTCTAAGATAACTTGCATATGAGCAAGACAGTGCTGTGAGTTGGATGGTCCAGACAAAAATGCTTAATGCCTTCTAGTTCTCTCTGTTTAAATTGCTATTGCAGTCCTAATTCCCATGACATCATTTTTTTTACACTTTCCTGGTGTTCCCAGTCTGACAGAAACTGCATTTACATTCTTTTACACATAGGCATAAACCAGAGCAATAAAGAACATTCCACATGTAAATTCTGGTCATTAAGTTTAGCCTTAAAACAATAGGCAGGAAGCCTTCATCTAGCCTGGCCGGAGCCGAATTGTAAACTTCAAAGACAGTCATGAAATAATTTGAATTTCAAAGGACAGACAAGAAATGGTTGACTTAGCTTTCTTTACAGGAGAGAGCAATGTTGCTACATTGTTTTAAGTTCAACCTTTCACAGCATATTCTTTCATTTAAGAAAACAAGCCTGTATTTCAACATTCATATTTACAAAGGACAGAATTATGTACCAAATTCTAGTTGACTAGGCTGGCAGCCTTCACCCATCTCTACCAGTCTTCAAATCCCCCCCCCCAGAGAACTCAAGCTAGTATTTCAAGTGGCCCTTGAGAAACACCGCTTGAGAGGGTTAGGTCTATCGGAGTATACCTACCCCATTCCCTATCTTGAAAGCCCATCTGCATTGGCATTGCTACTCCCACTGTGGTGTTGCACTGACATATCATATGCTTGCAACCCCAGGCTCCATCTTAGCAACTTGACATTTTACTGGCTGCCTCTCTTTAACCATATCAGGGGGTTGTGATCTGTCATAACAGTGCATTTTCTACTATACAGATAAGGCTGATGTTTCTGCAGTGCCCACACTATGGATAGACATTACTTTTCTACAGCTGCATAGCATTCCTCCCTGGGTTGAAGCCTACGACTGAGATAAACCACTGAGTGCTCTTCTCCCTCTGAAGAAATCTGGCTAAGTACAGCTCCCACCCCATGGTTCAAAGCATCCACCTGCCCAACAAATTATTTGCTGTAATCTAGACTGGCTAACCCAAGAGGTCCTCCCAAAGCTTCTTTAAGTTTCTGGAATGCCTGCTCACATGCTGTGGTCCACACTACCTTATATGGCCTATTATTCCTTGTCAGGTCTGTGAGGGGAGCAGCTATGGTGCTATAACTAGGGACAAACTTTCTGTAGTACCCTGCTGTCCCTAAAAATGCCCTCACTTGCTTTTTGGTAACAGGTGCAGGCCATGCCTGAATGGCTTCTACTTTAGCAGGTTCTGGCATTATCTTACCACTCCCCACTCTATGTCCTAGGTATTAGACCTCTGCCATACCCACCTGACATTTGCTCAGCTTAATGGTCAGCCCTGCCCTCTGTAGTCTGCCCAACACCTCCCAGACATGCTGAAGGTGCTCTGGCCAGGAATTGCAAGGGCAAACCATCCTGCTCCTGCCAGGATATGATCTACCAGCCTCTGGAAAGTCACTGGGGAATTTGTCATCTCAAAGGGCATCTTTGTAAACAAATACAAGCCAAAAGGAGTCACAAAGGCTGACTTCTCTCTAGCACTGTGAGTCAAGGGCACCTGCCAGTAACCCTTTGTAAGATCAATGGTTGTAAGATACTTAGCCCCACCCAGCTGCTCTAAGGCCTCATCTATCCTAGGCATGGGGTAAGCATCCGACTTTGTGTGACTGTTTAATTTCCTGCAGTCCACACATAACCTGGTGCTGCCATCCTTCTTTGGCACCATCACCACTGGGAGAGGCCCAGAGACTGTTGGACTCTTGAATCACCCCTAGTTCCAACATCTCCTGTACCTCCTCCTTCAGAGTCTGTTTGACTCTCTCAGGCACTCTATAAAGGGCCTGCCTAATAGGCTTTGGGGTCCTGTATCAACCTGGTGCTGCACCAGGTGGGTGCACCCTGGTTTCCCAGTGAACATGTCCCCAAATGCCTGCAACACTGTTCAAATTTTTCACACCTGGGTAGGAGATAGCTACTGGGACATTGCTACCTCTTCCACTGAGGTGTCAGCCTGAGCCTCACTGAGGAGATCAGTCCCCAGATCTCCCTCAAACTCCACCTGCAATCCACTGCCAATGCTCAGCACAAGGGCCTCCCTATCTTGGTAAGGTTTCATCATGTTAACATGGTACAATTGTTGCCCTTGCCTTCTGCCTAGCAGTTCCACCATGTAGTTAACATCACTTACCTTTTTTACCACCTTGTAGGGACCTTGTTGTGTCTGACAGGAATGAGAACCATTACCTGCTGCCCCACAGCATACTCTCTAACTCAAGCATTCCTGTCATACCACACCTTTTTCTGTTGTTGGGCTTCTGCCAGGTTCTCCTGGGCAAAGCCCAAGAGTTCCCTGAGCCTTGCCCTGAGGTTTTGGATGTATGCTACAAAAGACTCCTTGTGAGACTAGCACTCACCTTCCCACTCATCTCGAATTAAATCTAGAGTTCCCCTTATCCTATGCCCATACAGCAACTCAAAGGGTGAAAAACCTATGAATTCCTTGGGAACCTCTGTAAGCAAATAAGAGATGGGGCAAATATTTGTCCTACTCCCTCTTAAACTGATCTGCAAATGCCTGTGGCATGGACTTAATTGTAGAGTTTAACCTCTCAATAAGACCATTAGTCTGGGGATGGTAGGAGATGGTATTTATATGCTTCACCCCACAGGACATCCACAGACAAGCCAGCAGGTTTGACATGAAATTGGCACCTCTGTCAGTCAGTATTTCTTTTGGGAAACCTACCCTGCTGAAAATATCTAACAAAGCATTTGCCACCTTCTCTGCCTTAATGGAGGACAAAGCCACTGCCTCAGGGTATCGTGTAGCATAATACACTACCACTAGGATATACTTTTTTCCCTGTGGAACTTGGGGTACTCAGAGGACCCACAATATCCATAACTACCATCTGAAATGGCTCCTCAATCACAGGCAAAGTCGTCAAAGGAGCTCTCACCTTGTCTCCTGCCTTGCCTACCTTTTGGCACTGCTCACGCATCCTGCAGTACCCTGGAAATTCCAGGCCAATAGAAGTTCTGCATAATACACCTCTTTGTATGTTTTATGCCCATATGACCTGCAAAGGTAATATCAAGGGCAATGGCTACAAGCGCCAGATGGTAGGCTCTAGGCAGCACCAACTGCTGTACTCTCTCACCTTCTAGCCCTCCCTCGGGGGTCCACTCTCTGTATAGTAACCCTTTGCCCCAGTATACAGATTTCCCCTTTCCTTCAGAATCAGGTGCCTCCCTAGCTACCTGCCTTAGGCCTTGCAATGTAGGGTCTGAGAGCTGAGCCTGTTTCAACTTTCTCCTTGTAACACTTCCCAGCTCCCCTTCTACAGGAAGTCTGGCATCCTCTAACAGTGGTGCCTCACTGTCAGCCTGGGTACTACAACTCACCTCTACCTTTGAAGTCATTCTGTCCAAGGGATTATCAGTACCCCCAAGCAGCTGTGGCTCACATTCAGTCTCACTGCTACAGTATAGCTCCCTCCCTGAAGTAACCATCTCGCCAGTCCTGGCTGCAAGTATGCAGTCTGTCTGGGTCTCCCCCAGGCTACCAGACCCACATGCTTGTCACCTAGCCTGACTGTGTGTAACTGCATAAGCACATGGTACTGCCTCATCCAAATTCTTCCTTCTCAGGCCATCTGCAGAATGGTAGTTTAGTACCCCTGTTGTCTCAAGACAACCTACTATTGGCATTTTGTCTTTCCCACTTATTGGCTTCCTCACCTTTTTTGCCCACCTTGCCTCCATGGACACCTGTATGCCACATGGCCCCATTGGTTGCATTCAAAACATTTAACTCTAGCTCCTGAATGTGTACCTGAACTAGTGGCTTCCCCTGCTACTGGTATATTATGTTGGGGGCATCTGTGCTGCCCACCATGGATTACTTTAGACCCATGAGCAGTACTGGGGGTTCCCTTCCTGTGCAGGGCTGCCTTGCTTGCCAGGTATAGGTCTCCCTTCTTCCCCAACTCATCTGAAATAGCACATTGTCTATCAGCTAACCAGATCCTCATGTCTTCAGGCAAAGTGTTAAGGGCTTGTTCCCTCACTTGAAGATCTGCCAGCCCTTCAAAAGTGGTGACCTGACATCCACTCACCCAACTATGGAAATAAGTGCTCAATTCAGCAACATATTCACAAGCACTTTCATCTGCCTTGTGTCTATGCTCACGGAACTTTTTCCTATTAGTTTCAGGTGTTAGCTTAAAAAACTCTAACAGACATTTTTTTTACAGCAGTATAATCAAAACATGCAATATCAGACATTTTAGATAATACAGTTACAGCTTTACCATGGTGAAAGGGGGTCAGGAACTGTATCCAGAGCCCTTGGTCAACTTCATACTGTTTACATACCCTCTCAAACATATGAAGGAAACTATCAAAATTATCCCACTCTTTAAACTGTGGAAGCCATTTACTGGCCTTTTGTGCTTCTGGGGTCCAGTTACTCCCTTCCCCATTACCGCCATGACTCTGGTGAAGAGTCAGCATCTCCTTCTCATGCTGCCTCTGCCTCTCCTTTTCCTTAGCCTGCAGACATAACAGTTTCTCATTCTCCTCACTCTCTAGATGCCTCAGTCTCTCAGCTGCTTCCAATTCCACATGCCTGGCCTCCAACTCAAGTCTCTTTAGCCCCAGATGGATTTTTAAATCCACTGCAGAAAGGTTGAGCTGTCTATTCTCTGAGGTTGTTATATCTCCACTGCCAGTCTGAGTGTCCTCCTGGTTTGGTTGCTGTTTTCTGATGCAGCTGTAACCAAGACTGCGATCAGTTTTTCCTTAGTCAGGTTTCCATGCACCAATCCCCTAGCCTGGCACATCTCCACCAGCTGGCTCCTTGTGAGCTTTTCATACTCCTCTGCTGACATGCTGCCTGCTCACCCTGACTAACTATGCTAACAAAAGAAATAAAACAATTAGGATCTGAACTCTGAGTATTCACTGTGTGGCTGTTTTAGAGTACAAAACACCTTCAAAGCTCACTGTACACAAGCTACAGGATTCACTCTACCAGACCACGATAAGCCAATTAATATTTTCCACCTAATTAATATGTGATGTGGATATCCCACTGCTGCCAAGAAATTATTATGTGATGCCCGTGCCCTGGCCCAGCAATTAAGAAACCTCAATCCTCACCACTAACCCCAGTATGAGGAAAGGATAACAAATACACACAGTAAATTACAATTTCCCTTAAGAGCAGACAAAGATCATAGTCAGTCCAGGGCTGGTCTCTGGGCTGCTCTCCAGGTCTCCCAATAAGACTCCCCACTGGCTCAGCTACAGGGTCCAGATCTCTGCCTAGTGGGCAAGCTAAAACCTCTATCAACCTCTCTGCCCAACCAGTGCTTCGTGTCCCTGCCCAAGTAGCTGACACACACACACACACACACACACACACACACACACACACACACACACACACACACACACGCACTTTGAGATAAGAGTTTATACAACCACACAGACACTCCTGGGGAAGACTGCCACAGTTTCTCCAGCTGTGCCCCTTTCTCACAGACTATATCGTAGTTCCACTTGCACTTGCCACCACCCATTAATACATATCAGCTACTCAAAGACCCTTAAAAGGATGTCCAATTATTACTGTGCAATATTGTTATCCAATTGGTAGTATAACTAAACAGTCAAGGCTTATTAGGGTGACTTGGTACACGATCCTTATATACATGCAATGTACTCTTAGAGCTTAATGTATCTCTATACAAAACAGCCACAGTTGAAAGCTTTTGAAATATTTAATAATAAATAATAAAACACAAGACAATACTTCTTACTACACAGTGCTAGTCAAGAGTTCAGAGATCACAGAGAAATACTTAAAATAATTCAGTAGTACAGTTCTGACATCACAGAAAAACACTTAGTCTAATCTTTCTAGATCCTAGCTATTTCTAAAAGAAAACACAAGTCTAATATAACTTACATTTGAGCAAGACAGGGATGTAAGTTGGATGGTCCAGACAAAAATGCTTAATGCCTTCTGATTGTCTCTGTTTAAATTGCTATTGCAGTCCTGCTTCCCATTACATCATTTTTTTACACTTTCCTGGTCTTCCCAGGCTGACAGAAACTGCATTTACATTCTTTTACACATATGCAGAAACCAGAGCAATAAAAGACATTCCACATGTAAATTCTGGTCATTAACTTTAGCCTAAAACAATAAGCAGGAAGCCTTCATCTAGCCCGGCCAGAGCCGAATTGTAAACATCAAAGACAGTCATGAAACAATATTAATTTCAAAGGATAGACGAGAAATGCTTGACTTAGCTTTCTTTACAGCAGAGGGCTACATTGTTTTAAGTTCATCCTTTCACAACATATTCTTTCATTTAAGAAAGCAAGCCTGTATTTCAACATTCATATTTACAAAGGGCAGAATTATGTACTAAATTCTAATTGACTAGGCAGGCAGCATTCACCCATTTCTATCAGTCTTCACACATGGAATTAAATACACTTATTAAAGATGTCATTATCCTGCAATTTTATCAGAATGGAATACATATATATATATATATATATATATATATATATATATATATATATATGTGTGTGTGTGTGTGTGTGTGTGTCTGTGTGTGTGTGTGTGTGTGTGTGTGTGTGTGTGTGTGTGTGTGTGTGTGTGTGTGTGTGTGTGTGTATAACATATGCCCATGACATTTAGTGGAGTCATACCTCAGCACAATAAGTCACAACCTCTTAATGAAAGGGAATGTAATGTAAGTATTGCAGGTATAAATGCAGAATGTATATTAAACCACCAAGAAGGAAAAATAGTCCAGGAAATGACTCAGCCAGTATATCCAAAGAATTTATTTTATAGTACCAATAATTGATGTTCTCCAGCACCTCGGCATAAGCCTTTTAACAGAGTATAACAAAACCCATTTCTCATTCCTTTATATAGTAAAAACTATTCTAATAAAACAATTTAAAAAACACTTAATTACAGCAACCATTTCCAATCAAGCTCTCTATTTAACCCCTTAGGGTGTAGAGTGTCAAATTTTAAAATAACCAGTGCTTCTTTCCATTGTAGTTTATTCTTCAAGCACATAACTTTCACACAATGTACTTTTTCCAAAATTGTGCCTGTTAAATTCTTACCATCACTGTTATGATATTTTTTTAAAATGAAAGCCTAAAGGGCTTTCTAGCTTTCATTTTAATATTTCTCAGATGTTCTAAGAACCTGACTCGAAAACTTCTTTTTGATTCACCTATGTAAAATAAATTGCATTCACATTTGAGTACATAAACAATACCCTCTGTGTTACAACTAAAATTACCATTCGCATTAAATTTCTTTCCATTTATACAGTCAAAAGAATTTACTGTTTGGTTACATATACTACAATGACCACATGCTTTAAAACCATAATCAGAAATGCATTTAGTTAGACTGGCAGCAGAAAAAATAAAATAAGCACGAACTAGCATATCTTTAATACTTTTTCCACGTCTATAGGACACCATAGGTTTTTGAGGTAACAATTCACACAAGCATGGATCTTGTAACAAATGTGTCCAATAAAACATAGCAATTTCTACTAATTTCTCTGTATATGTTCCATATGTTGTAACAAAAAACATTTTATCCACTTGTTGATTATACACATTTTTATCTGATTTAGCCCTATATTTTACTTGTTTATGAGTCTGATTATTAAAATTCAAATTATTTTTAGCTTGTTCTACACTTTCTACACTATAACCTCTTTTGATAAATTTCTGACAAGTCAACTCAATTTCTAATTGTTTTTGTTGTTCATCACTAGTTAATCCTGAAATTCACAATAATTCATTATAGGAAGTGCTGATATTAAGTGTGGAGGATGGCAACTAGTCCCATTAATGAAATTATTCACACCTTCAAATTTATGATGCACTGATGTTACTACCTTATTACCTCTAACATGCAAATTTACATCCAAAAATGTAACTTTGTCTCCCCACTGAGCTCCATCAAACTTTATACCAAAATTATTACAGTCTAGGTCATGAATAAAATTATGTACATCTAAACTACCCCCTTCACATAGAAAGATTAAATCATCTATGTAACGATAATATTCTATTACATGACTTCTGAAAAAGCACATTCTATATAGAAATTTGGTTTCAAAATAACCTATAAATAGATTTGCATATACTGGAGCGAAAACTGCTCCCATCGCTGTGCCTTTAATTTGTTGATAAAGATTTCATTAAATTCAAAAAAATTATTTTTAAGACAAAACAGTATTAAGTCAACTGTATAATAAGTAAGGAGTTTCACCCAAATGAAATTTAAGAGCTTCCACCCCTAATTCATGTGTAATATTAGTATACAAATTTTTAACATCTACTACTATCCAGTACCTATTTTCATTCCACTGAACTTTATTAATTTTCTCCAGAAAGTCAAAGGTGTCTCTAATATAGGAAGACAACTGCACAACCTTTGGTAAAAGTAATTCATGCAACACAATTCCTATATTATGAAGAAAATAGTTGCAAGCAGACACTAAAGGATGACCCGGGGGATTATATCTATCTTTATGTAGTTTAGGAAGACAATAAAATTTAGCCATAGCGCAATTTTCTATGGAAAATTTCCTCTCTATGTCTTTTTTGGTAAAATAACCAAGTCTATACCCCCTATTTATTAGTTCATTATATGCTGACAAGGCTGTTTCATATTCCTTCCATATAGCAATTCTATATACTTCCTCATTATTTAAGTTATCCATACACATCTTATAATACTGTTCTACTGTCATTGTAACTAACTTATTACCTTTATCTGAGGGCTTAAATATAATATCTTTTCTACATCTCATCTTCATAAAGCCTCCCATTCATTTTAGTTAGATTATAAGACACTTTTTCCTTTTTTTAAAAAATATCCTGCATAGAATAATTCACTATGCTGGAAAAACATTTCACTGCCTCATTAGTAAAAGGAGGTATATAGTTACTTTTTATGCTAATCCCATCTGTCAGTAATAGACAGTAAGCATTCACAGTTTCATCATTCTCAAAAAAAAGAATCACAAGAAAAAAATTCCATAGAAGTTGTCTCATTCAAAGAATCATCCATATCAAAGGAATTAGTTACTTGTGCATTTCTTTCTTTTGACTTTGAAAAAAAGCACAAGAGATGTAACTTTCTTACCAGCTTAAAAACATCTATTTTAAATGTATGCATATTAGAAACAACAGTAGGAATAAACTTAATGCCACAATTTAATACTGCTATTTCAGTATCTGAAAAAGAACTGCCAGTTAAATTAAAAACATACTTTTCATCTAACCTGTCATTAACACCATTAGTCTTAAGAAAGTTAATACCATCTTTTCCTTTTTCCCTGTTGATTCTGTTGTTGCCTGCCCCACGTCGTATCTGCTTGTCCCCTCTCTCACTTGTATTGGGTCTGTTATAAAAATGTTCATACATAAATGTAGAATGTTGCTACAGTAACAGGGGTTGTGTCAATAGACATGTGTAGGAAGTCACTTGTGATACTGACATGTACATCATTAGTTACTGACAGACATCATAAAGTCATCATAGTGAAGTACCACACAAATCACAGTAATGATCCTGTGGAATACAGCAGAAATATGACCATTAAACATGGACAGTCTGACACAATCTGGTCAGTCCAGATGTATACACAAAACTCCTTAGTTCAAGATGTGTGGACCAAGTCTGACAAAGGGAATGTTTACAGCCATGACAATGGGGATATCACACAAATACTGGAGTAGATAAGCTCACACAGTTGATACATTCACACCCTCCTGTCTGTCCTAACACATACTAACTGGAGAAGCAGAGGTCCCAAGCCCACATACTTACCTCTAGTTAGTGACATACATCATCAAAGCATCCCACTGCTTTTTTCAGAAATACACAACACATATGGTGGCCAGGCAACAGTACATCTGACAAATATCTGGACATAACATCACACTAGGTAAATACACTGAGCTGCTAGGAATGTCACAAAGTACTGTGTAAACTACAAGCAGACTGCCACAACACTGACTCACATTTCCTATGGGGGAATGCACATGTACTTGCAAATATAGCAGGCACTACAGGCATGTAACAGCACGGAGTAACAGACACCAGTGTGAAAATGCATACCCCCAACCTATCTCAACATAGTCACAGTCACATTATGGTAAGCCTAATTAATAGTACTCTATATGGACTGTGCAATCAAAACCATCTTCATAGTTGCACTCACACACTAACCCTACATATACTTGCCCAATTCACAGTGTAGTCTGATGCCTGACTGTGGTACAGGACATGTCTCAGTCTGGCCCTAGAAACATATACGCTGATAGGGTACCAGAAACTGGAGCAGCATACAACGTCAGATAGAACAGAACCAAGAACACTGACATCTGCCACAGTCTGTACACAGGCCAAGTAACATATTCATAATACACTGCTACACAATACTGACACTCTGTCAACAATCACCATAAGTACACAGACCTCACTACTGTACAGACTACAACAGAATGTCCAGGTTTTGTCTTCAAATATAAGGCCTACTATATATATAACCTGTCTAGCAGTCTGATATATCACTGGCTTGTTATCAGGAATGATGTCAGTAAATAATGATATACTGTACATATGCACCTCTTGGTGCATGACATATGGACAAAGGGTAACAAACTTGGGGGACAGAGGTGCAAACACAGGGCCAAGATTGACATATTGCTGTGATAAACTGGGAACATTCCTGATATGACAGGGTTTGTTGTAACATATCTTTTCCGAGGGATATGAAGTCAGTGGCTCACATGGATGTCACCATGTACTTATTGCAATCATCAGAGTATGATACTGCATTTCTAAAGATAGGAAATGTCTGAGTAACACACCACATCTAAGACTCAAAACTCTGGCCAGTCTGCAGATAGCCCTACAGGTAAGAGTTTCCTCAACCACATAACACTGTCATGCCAGACTTTAAATCATGTAGAACAGCCATATCCACACACACCTGTTAAACCAAAATTACTTCAAATGTAGAACAGCAATACTTACATTCTGTCCCCATGTCTGGAACATCCCCCTCCTGTTTGTTGGCCTGTCTCCACAGTGTATGTTGCAAGAGATATTTCCAACTACCCTCTGTGATGCTGTTTGTCAGACACCCACATCATGTCCTGCTCACAGTGAAGGAAAAGGGCCAGCACCCACAAGAAGTGCTTAGTTATAGGAGTGTGGTTCCATGCAATTGGCTATAGGAATGATACCACAGCTGTTCCACATGCAATTAGCAAGCGGGGACTCCAGTTCATACACAGGCCATCAGCTGATCATGAGCATTACCTACAAAGGTCGAGCTGCTGCCTATGTAAAACAGATGTACTTTTCAACATCCACCACAGAGGGGGAGAGAGAGAGAGAGAGAGAGAGAGAGACAGAGAGACAGAGAGACAGAGAGAAAGTAAAAATGGAAGGGAATAAGAGCCAAGTGTCTTTTTGTATGATCCATGGGTGGAGAGTGATGGTCGCCTATATTGTTTATTAATCCATACTGTCACATAGTAATTTCACATGGCTGTACTCATTTATGGCTGAGGATTGTCTACAACAACCTCTACAGTGCTTGAAAACTGTTGGCTGTGTAATGTGGACAATGGGACATATAGGTCCTCAATATAATGATGTAGCAAAACCCACACTGCAGTAGATCCTGTCATTACACAATCACCCCAACACCCACACAGGAAACTGATGACACACACATACTTATCAGTACTGAGTTTCAAACTCTTACCTGACTATGTATTGCTATTACAGTGTTATGCAGTTATTGCATGCGCCATGGAGCTTACATGTTGCAGAGTTGTCCGAAGTATCTTTGAAGGTGAGTGACATAAGCAGCAGTGCTAAAGGAGGGGTAAGGGAAGTGTAGTAAGTGTGAATGTCCACAAAATCAGGTGTCACCAAAGACATACACACACTCTCTCACAGAAACACACACATTATCACAGTTGGCAGGATCAGAATTAGAACTCCTACCTAACTAGTTTGCTACACTACAGTATTACGCAGTTATCACAAGTGCCATGGAGCTTATAGGGCTGGCGCTTGTCCAAAATGTTATTTCAAGGTGACTGACATCAGCAGGCATGCTAATAAAGTAGGACAATGGGAGGTGTAGTGACTGTGAATAGCATCAAAATCATTCATCTTCTCACACACACACACACACACACACACACACACACACACACACACACACACACACACACACACACACACACAATCACAAACCACTTTACATTTAACAGGACTGGATATACTGAGTATACAAATGCTAGATGCAAACTGATTTGTACTATCGTGTTACACAGTTATCTCAAGCACCACAGACACTATAGGGCTGAGGGCTACCAAAAGCAATGTCTACAGTGATTGACATCAGCACATCATGTGATATTGGCCAAATGGATGTGTCGTGGGTGGGACAGGCCTTGTGATGGAAATCTCTCTGTCACTGTCTGTTTCTCTCTTCCCCGCATCTCTGTGTGTGCATGTTTGACATATTATAGTGTGTTGGCCTTGGACATGTGTGAGCGATATCTGAGAAGTATCCCCATAGTTGTCCCTTCATCCCAGTGGTATTTAGGGGATGGTCCACAGTTCATGCTATAGGACATGGTGGATATGCTACTGGGATTTGTGAGCATGGCTTTGCATTTGTGTTCTGTTGATTGTGTTATGTTGTTAGTTGGGACCCCATGAGATAACATACATTGGCACTATGGGTGAGGCACAGCCCTTTGACAGAGGACTGTAGGCCATTTGGTAGTGATGCAGACCATCTGTAGCAGCTAGTGCATTCTGTCACTCCTACATTCCCAGGCTGTGAGCTACTGGATCCCCTTGGGGTGACGGTAAGTGTGCGAGGTGTTAATGACAATAGTTCCTGTCCATATTAATCCATTGCTCTTTATGCTGGCAGGGTGCTGCGTACAGCTAGGTACACACCTGCATGGGACACCTCTTCAGCATGCTGCATTCTGTGGGTATTCCCATACAGAAGTGGGGTCATACTGTACTCATTCCCAACAGCAAGGATATGACCTGTGATAAACCTGTGGCTGATGGTGGGGTGAGTTGAGTGCATGTGTGATATGGAAGCTTCTTGCAGCTGACTCACAGATATACCTGGGACATTCCCTTTATGCTGCCTTGGGCAGGGACATAGGCAGTCTCTCATTACTTCATAGCTGTGCCTTGTGTGGTCTGCCACTGATTGGCCAGACTACATCAGTATTCCATACTACACAGACAACTAATGTGCTGCTAACCTTTATGTACAATTCAAAGGGTGTATACATATGACAGTTGCATTTTATGTACTCTGTCTAGGGTACTTCCACCTGTGTACTGTGTGTATGTCTGGGCTCACATTCGTGGCATGTCCATCTTTCAGACAGTGACAGATATTGACATCTGGACAGTAAGTATGGATGACTGCTGACATGGGTATTGCTGAGAAGCACTGTGGTTGGCACTGCAGTTGTCAGAACATGGCCCTGTCATCAACAGTACTGGCCATAGGTCACCGAGACACAACCCTCCATGCCTACATGCTGACCACTTTCAGACAATATTGAACACACAACAACCTAATACCCTGACCCCTGCATATTGTTCACATGCAGCAATCTATCCTGTAAATTGGGACAGCTCAAGTAATCTGTGCTCCACTGTTATTAAACCCACATGTACATGTTACTGCATTTCTACATAGGATTGTGGGGGGCACACCTGATGATTTTAAACATTTGCTATGACTGTACTGGCATTTCAGGCACTCTATTGGCTGCCATTTTATTTTGTATTCTGACCTATCATGCAGGCTGGAAGCATATCAACAGAGTATAGATCTTAGGTTTTACTGACCTACATTTCAGTTTCAGACTTCTTACCCTTCAGAACTCACATACAACTGCCAGACCTGTTGTAGTCTGTCTCTGCAGGTCTGGAGGGGGCCTGTTCACCATTGCCATCAATTGGTACCCTTAGCTCAGCCTTTCTTTATGGTCATCTACACTTATCCTGCTGGCTGAGGCTTGTGTTGAGTATGTGAGCCTCACTGACATGCATGCGTGTGTCCTATGGGCACACATTTGGGCCACCACATGTACTGCAGTGGGATTTGTCACCTTGTCCAGTACTGCCTAGTATGTTGACACCAGTATTTGTTATGGATTTCATGCTGCCCATATAGGTGTCCACTATCTTCTGCCATCCCATTCAGCCACCCAATTCCCTTGCTCGCTCACGTCCATACCATAGGTACAACTATCAGAACATACTACTCCATTCAGCAATTGATAGGAAGAGTGACTTACTTTGTGGCTGTGCCAGTATTGAGGATGGTGCTGAAGACCTGACTATGTTGGATGCACATAGTACACTCCTTATACATGGTAAAGCATAGGTAGTGTCATGTTTGGCATCCCATTTACTGTATGTGTGAGTCAGAGAGAGGTGTCATTGCCTGGGTCACTACCGTGTCAGTGTATGTGCTATGCATTGCCTCTTTGCCAAAGCCTGGGCATACTGGGCATGCCTCCCTCTGCCTAAATGGGCAGGCTCAGGTTGTTTCTCCTCCGAGTCCCACTGTGCCTGTGATGGCCTTGGCAATGGTGGGGGGCTGTGTGGCCTTGCTCTGTGCTATTATTGCTGTACCTGTTTCCACAGGATCATATTGTGTAGCATGGCACATACTATGAACATTTATGTACATGTAGCTGGAGAGTATTGCAAGGCTCCGCTGGATATGTCCAGGCAGCAGAACTGTGACTTGAGCATCCAAAACACACACTCTATTATGATTCTGGTTTGTGCATGTACCTCATTATGGAGTTCGTGTTCGGTTGTGTGTGCATTTCTGATTGGTGTCATCAGTCACTGCTCCAATGCGTAACCAGCATCCCCCACTAGGTGGCCATATGGGTTGTCCTCAGTGGTAAATGACTGGTACAGCTGTGTCATATGTCAAATGTGGGAGTTGTGATAGCTTCTAAGGCTGCCAGCGCATACATTCAAGATAATGCCCTGGGTATCGCACATGACCCGGCAGTTGATGGAGGGGAAGCCCTTGCGGTTTATGCAGACCCTACCCTGCTTGCCAAGTTGTGCTTTGATGTGTATGTACATGCAGTCTGTAGCACCCGCTACCTCACGGTATTCGGCTATTTGGTGGAAAAGACGCATATTGCTGGTCAACGCCTCATGGATGTTGAGGAAATATATGTGCTCACCGGCATGTGCTGCCATGGCATCAAGGAACTGGTGGAGTACCTGGATGCTGATGCCTGTGAGATCCCCATAATATCCCCAGTCAGCCATTTTCTAAGGTACCTGTGGCTAGTATTCTTAACCCTACACATAACTTGGTATCCAGTGGGATGAGTTCCCCTCTGTTGGTTCTGTGTTTGAGGTGTGGTTGGCACAGCTCAACAATTTCCTGTAGAATGTCTCTTTCCACTCTATAGCACTTCACTATCTCCAGCTCATGTAGCCCATGGTAGGTTACCCTGGGTCTGTACACTCCTCTCCTTTTCATCACTGGGTTGGTTGTCAGCATTCACATCCTCACCACCCACAGCCTCTTCCACATATTGATGTATGAGAGCAACAGCAGCCCCTAACCTTCATTTTGTTAGTTTTTTTCAGGTAAAATTTCCCCACCTGTGTACACTGGTGGTATAGAGTTTGTGGGAAAAACAGAGATAGGTGTTTGAATAGTTTATAGCAGTGTGCTGGGCTGGACTGGGCTGCTGCCTGTGTAATTGGCTGATTCTGATACATTTCACCTGCCAGCTATGCTAGTTCTCCTTGATTGCCTTCCTGCTCCTGCTTTCCCTTCCCATTGTCTTTCCATTTAAGCCCCAAGGTGCAGCGCGCATACCCAATGCTCAGATGTGAACAGAGCTGCTATTTCCTGTTTTTCTTTTGTTTGTTTAAAACCCGGTGTGTGGCACGCACACCCTTTTAGGCTATGTAAACACTGCTAGGCGGCCACAGACACACCCCTTTCCTTAGCTGTGCTTAGCTAAGGGCAAACACAGGCCACAGAGCTCCAATACTCTTACAGCATGCATGACACTCCCCCTTATGATGTCATCTACCTCTTATACCATGACGTTGCTGCACCTACACAGTTGGGTACAAGCTAACACTGAGAGGATATCTGTGATTCAGTATCAGTCCCCTAATTTGCATAAAAGAGAATGCTAATTCATAGTTACCACACTCACACTAAGCCTTCCCCCTTAGCAACCACTATTCCTTGGCATTGTTGTCTTATACATGCCTATGACTATCATGGCAAAATGCTGATTTGGTTTAAAAATCCAGTTTAAAAAAATAAAAGTTATCTTTTATAATTTTGCAAATATTTCTCATGCCAATGGCCTTATATTTGACCATTGGCATGCTTATTACATTGAATACATGCTTTCTTTGGAGCTGTCATGCCCCAGTTTTGTAATTAGCAGAAATGTATTTGGTTAGTAATCAAATATTCCTGCACAGATGCCTGCCTGCTTTCTGGATCGCTAATTCACCTCATTTTTATGATTTTCAGCAGCAAATGGGGAAATTAGCATATAGCAGTGGTGTCCATGCAGCACATCCCAGGAGCTCATTCCTGGATCGCTTGTTGACCATATTGTATGCAGCAGCTCTTGCACTATTCCTGCACTCCATGCAGAACTTGCTGAATCCAGGGGTCTCTTTCTTATATATAAAGCACGTTCACTCAAGTTTATGTGCATAGAGAAGGGTCAGCTATGGGAGATGTACTGCTTTTGTAACTGAGTTTAATTTCTATGCTTCATTTTGAATGACATTATAACTTTTTACACTGAACTGCAGGGGAAAATGTCAGTAGTATAGGCAATACTTTATATAGTGTACTGGTGGGGTGAGGTTTGTAATTGCTAAGAGAATACAAACTATGATCACCCCGAACACACATGCAAATCTAAATTCTTTTGTTATGTCACTCACACACACACACACACACACACACACACACACACACACACACACACACACACACACACACACACACACACACACACACACACACACACACACACACACACACACATACATTCCCATTTATGTTTGTGGCCCCATATTAAACTGCTGAGCACTTTATTCTAACCCACATCAGAATTCAGTTATGTGTATGCCCTTTATAATGGTTAATGCTGCACAAAATAAGTAAATTGTGTCTTGTATGTTAAGAACCTTCTTTTGATTCTCTCAGCAATGGTACTGGTTGACAGTACCGTTTTTTTCAGTCATGTCTGCTTATTTGTTGCTGCAATCAGCATCTCCAGGAATGCATAACTCTGCAGTGTAGGGCATCTAAAGTGTCGAGTAAATTTAGATTCTGTCTCTCCTGTACCTCTAACATGCTAATAAACCTGTGTAATGGGCTACAAACATAATTTTGTCAGTAGGTATTTCAGCATGTTAAAACAAAATTAATTTTGACTTCTGAATACATGCAGCTTTATTCCATCCAATATCCAAAGGCTTTTTACCAACCAGCATAAACTTTAATGTAAATTAAGAACCAGCAAAATGAACAACAATGTTCCAGTCCAGAATTCAAAGGAGGCCACCAAAATCCAATGTAACACACTGAAACTTTTATTATTCCACTCAGATTAAGCGCTTTTGTCTGTCTGTATCCAAAGATTTCATCAGAATCTGAAAAAAATAACTAGCAGACACCTTTTAAATCTATTAAAACAGTTCATTAGATCCAAACTAATTAAGTAAAAAACATTGATTATAGAAAAAATATATTAAAATGTGTAACACATCCTAACATTTGGTTCTTCTAACCAGTTGAAAGAAGTTTGTTGTGTATTATAAAATATATTAATTATACATTATATGTCTTCAATTTCAAAATACAGCTAATGCAGGATCTTTTAGAAGCACATGAACTGAAATGGCAAATCGGGTTGGCAGCTTGCAGTCCACCTGGTTTAAATGATTTTGCAAGCATTAGTTGTGTTTTGGCTATTTCTTCCCAACTGACATGATCCTGTCCAACAGCTCTGGGTTTGACATGGCCTTGTATGTTAGGGCATCTGATTTAGGCCTGTGATTATTTTAGTGAGGTATTTCTGTGGCCTTTCCAGTTGTTGCAGATGTCTTGAGAGATACATACCAAATGGGGCATTGTATTGTATAATGGGTCTAATGAGGGATGGGTACAGTGGGACAATGACCTCCTTTTTTCTGGATGAAAAGCCCTTAGTGATGAGGTGTGCCACATATAAGGATTTCCTGACTGTTGTGGCGATGTGGTTATCGAAGGTGAGACCACTGTCCACCTGTGTCCCTAAGTCTCTTATCAAACTTTCGGTGTTTAGTGTACTGCCACCTATATGGTAATTCATGGATACATGTTTTTTCCCAAAGGGGATAACTATACATTTCTTGGCATTGAGCTTGAGCCCATGGTTTTGGCACCAAGCATCTGTTTCTGTAAGGCCCTTTTGTGGAGTATCCACATCATTTGGGGATTCAATAATGGCTCCCAGTTTGCAGTCATCCACAAACTTTGTTATCCAGAGTCCCTTAGTGTTGGCCTGTACTTCAGATAAGTAGATGCCAAACAAGAGTAGTCCCAGGACTGAACCCTGAGGTACTCCCCTTGTCACTTGTCTGGAGCTGGATTTGGAGTCGGCTACTTTTACAGTGTGGGTTCTATCAGTAAGGCAGTTAGCGACCCATTGGGTGACGTAGGGATTAATGCCCAGCTTAGTAAGTTTATCTATGATTCCAGAGTGGGGGATGGTGTCAAAGGCCTTGGCAAGGTCTAGATAGGCTGTGTGGACCACCTTATCCTTGGCCATGGCTCTGGAGACTGATTCGAAGAAGTCAATCAAGTTCAGGAGACAAGATTGGCCCTTCATGAACCAAACTGGGTGGAGTCCAGTGTTTGAAGGTTGCCAATGTCTTTGTTTATAAGTTCCATGATAATACGCTCCATGGCCTTGCAGATAAGGCTTGTCAGACTGATGGGACGGTAGTTTTCAGGATCCATGGTGGATCCCCCCTTGTAGAGTGGGATAACTGTAGCTTTGGGCACGAAACCTGAGGTGAGGCTATGATTAAACATGACATTTAGGTGAGGTGCCAGTTCATATTGTAGTTCATATAGTACACAGCCCGGGATGTCATCTGGTCCCATGGATGCTGTATTCTTAGCTTTGGAGAGTGCGTTTTTTACCTGTGTAACACACTTAATTTTCTTTCTACTGGGTAGAACCAAATGTTAGGATGTGTTACACATTTTAATATATTTTTCTATAAGCAATGTTGTTTTAATTATTGTTAGTGTTTTTCAAAAGTATATCTAAGTGTTCTTGTTTTTTAAAAAAAGGGGGAAAGTTTATCTTAATTAATTTTTACTTAATTAGTTTGGATCAGGTGACCTGTTTTAATAGGTTTAAAACGTGTTTGCTAGTTTTTTTTTCAGATTCTGATGAAGTCTTTGGATACAGACAGACGAAAGCGCTTAATCTGAGTGGAATAATAAAAGTTTCATTGTGTTACATTGGATTTTGGTGGTCTCCTTTGAATTCTGGACTGGAACATTGTTTAATATAAATTAAAACAGAACTAATCTCAGAGCATGCTATATCACATGGCGATAATTCTTTCGTCTTTAAATCCATGCTAGTTGTGGATTTCTGACTCTCAGGAAACAGGGATAATAACAATAATACCTGAAGCAGCATTTTAAAACATAAACAGCTAGATCTATGAAGTTACATTCCATCTTTCTAACAAGAAAATACTCAATGTTCCCTTTATGGAATGTCACCAACTTAATAGTTCTCCATTAATACCTTGTACCCAGAAGTCTTCCTGTCAGAGAAAGTACATATCCCAACACATTCACAAATAAACTGTAATTCTAACAGAAAAAAAAAAAAACAATTATAAAATTCTGTGTTACACACCATGTATTTCCCTGGAAGTTATAATTTCCTTTACTGACTGATACAGGGGCTTTGCATACTTAATCTCTGCAGCTTATTTTACCCAGACTCTTACTGTGCCTTGAAGAAAGGACAATACTCTTGAGATTCCACAGCCTTGGGCTTATACATTCCCCCTTCATTCACATCATTAACACTAGCTGTTCCACAGTTCTGATGATCACAGTGGTGTCCCATACATTTTCAGCAGATTCCCTCATTGAGCACATTTATAACATTTTTTTAAAGATTGTTCCGTACTTTTTACATGTATATCCCTTCACTTATCAGCTTAATGTAAAATAAAAGTATAATCACATTTCAAAGTCTCAATGCAATAAGCTTTAATGGTTTGAAATGACTAAAGTAAATGCTGTGTAACTCAGCTGTTATTCTTTAACTTCATAATATGTATTCTTATGTGTTATTATTGCATACTTATGCTTGGAAAGGGGATGGCATGATGATTTATCCTTGACTGTTTCATATTACAAGTTATGTGGAAAATCATAGTGGTAAATGGAATGCTGAGGTCAATGCAATTTAACTGTCAGTAACAGAAAACTCATTGCATCCCCATGATCAAAGTGGAAAGCAGTGAGTGATAAGCATGAAAAAATCCAACAAGTTGTTGTTGTGTCTTTTGGCTTTTCCCGGTTAGGGGTTGCCACAGCGGAACTCTGGTCCGCTAATGATTGGCAGTAGATTTTTTACATGCCAAGTTGCCGACCTTGATGCAGAACTTTCAACAAAGGTACGCCCATTCACGCATGTCTCCACACTGAAGACGCTCTAGCTGAGAATCGAACAGGACAACGTCTTACTGTGTGGCGACAATGCTACCGCAGCACCACCACCAAAATCCAACAAGTACATTTATTAAATATAATGCATAGCATGATGGCAATGTGGAGGCATTTGGAGGAGAATACAAACCAATTCCAGCTGATACACGAGATGCCACACTGACTGGATATAGTAATATTACCTCTTCTGAACAGTTGTGTATATATGTGCAAGGGTGAGGGAATGCACTAAGGGTGCCCACTGAAAGCACAAGGATAGCAAATGCTATCCTCAGAATAACAAAGGGGGAAGTGTGGATATTTATTTATTTATTCATTCAATCATTCATTTGACATTTGGTTACAGGGGAAGTCCTACTGGGTAAGGTACCTATTTTCAGTGGAGCCCCGGGGAGAAAAGCTCCAGTACAAAGAAAAAGAAAATATTTAAAAAAAAAATATATATATATATATATATATATATATATATATATATATATATATATATATATATACATACATACATACATACATACATACATGGGAAGCTCAAACAACAGAATAGAAAAACATATTTGCATAGGAAGTTCAAAATACATAGCAAATAAAATATTTTTCCATAGGAGCACAGCTACATTAAAATGGATTAGGAGAGAAATATATATTGTATACATAGAGCATATTTACATTGAAATTAACCTTATGATTTGTCAAAAATATTCAGCTATAATACAAAGATCCTCTAGTGGTGCTGCGGTAGTGTTGTCGCCTCACAGCAAGACGTTGTCCCGTTCGATTCTCAGCTAGAGCGTCTCCTGTGTGGAAGCATGCGTGAATGGGCGTACCTTCATTGAAGGTTGTGTGTCAGGGCTGGTAACTCGGCACGTACAAATCCACTACCAAACATTAGTGGACCGGAGTTCCGCTTTGGCGACCCCTAACAGGGATAAGCCGAAAGACACAACAATACAATGATCCTCATCTATTGGTAGTCCTAGCAAAGGAAATTGGCAGTGGGGAGGAAAGCAAGAAATAACTTAGTGATTCAATGAGACTATAAGTTAATTCTTCAGCACAGAAGGTTAGTAAAATGGGAAATATACTCTAATTCTGAGATACAGATATCTCAGAGTATTTACCCTACATCACGCTACAACTGTCTTGAAGTTAGTACATATAAGTTCCTGGGGTATGGTGACCTTGGGTCAATTTGCCACTGTAAAAATATTTTAAAATGTGTGAGTATCAGTATTAATATATGCTTTTTGTTATGAGAACCACAATGCAATTCTTGAAGTGTGGGGGCTTGAAATATTAGTTTTCATAATTTCAGTATTGACAAGTAAGTAACAATGAATAGGAGCATGTTGGCATTACTTATGGAAACAGTGGTATGGGCAGTCATATGTGAGACTAGTGAGCCATTGCTGTATGAGTCACACACAGATGATGTTTACTTTAGATATGATAATTCTTTTAATTGTCAGCGGCTGGGGACAGAGAATAATCTTTCTGTGGTCATATTCTGCACCACTTAGATTTTTGTCAACAGCTTACAAAGTATTGCAGAACAATGCCCCAGAAGCACCAAAAATTATCTGTGCCAACCTCAACCTGGTTTGACATATGGGTCAAATGATTATCTATCAAATCTGAGATATAGCAAAACCAGAAGGGAATAGTCACTTTGCAATCCCTTACACTAAGTATCCAGGTTCCATACTTTTGAGGTCTTCCACATAATATTAACAATTTACTTAACAGATTACTCTGTTACATACAGGTAATAGTTGTTAAATCAACTTAACAATATGGCAAGGAAGAACTCTTATGCCCTTTCTCAGAAATACCAGGGGAACATGTTCAAACAAAAGCATGACGCAGTGGTTGTAATCCATGGTCTCTCCCTTGTGGATCTGCATTTCTTAGGCTTTATCAGTTACAGTCTTAGAGCAATCAATGCTGAAGTAAGGGATGCTGTTTTTAGTTCCTGATAGTTTTGATTTTGTTATTTCTGTGTATCAAACTAATGAAACTAAAAAGACAATTTAGTCTGCTATATTCTGAACATTAGGTTCAGTGTCATTTCTGACACAAACCCAGTCATTGAGAATATCAGAGTAATTAGATCAAGCATGGAATCTCATTCTGAAGTAGCATGCACTACTGTTTTAGAGAGTCAGGAATTCAAGTGTACAACCTTGAACCATAAGGCTCAGCTGCAACAATTGCGTAATACTTTAAGACAACTGCCGACTATTAATTGGGACAATGCAAAATTGTAGCAACTCGCTCCGCAGAAAAAAAACAAGCTTCAATCTGTTTTCCCAACATTTGTAGAATAATTTAAGTAACACTGAGGACATATTTTACAGAAACAAATTGCAGTTTATCAGTTTTCCAGAGACAGCAAAGGGCAATGACTTCTTCTTTATTAAACACAGACTATGCCTGTCCCTGTCACAACTGTTTTCTAAACTTAGGCATCCTATGGTCACCAATGTTTTAAGCATTAGATTATTTTGATCTATTTTATAATCAGGAAGCACTACAAATTGAATGCAAATATACTTTTGTCAACCCCAAACTTGGGGTACAATTACTACAGACATTTACTTGTCTCATTGTGCTTATCTATCTGAGGGACATATCAAATGTGTCTTTATTTGATGATACTGTGTGTAGGTAGCATACGTTTTTAAATACTCATCCTAACCTCTTTTCCAGCTCTGAGGTTTGATCCTTTACTATTAAATGACAATGTTAAGTCACAATGTATCAGGTCAAGGACAAGATAATTCTGGATAGATTCTGGCAATGAGGTGTGAGTAGCTTTAGAAATTATTTCCTGAGCCAAAGATAACCTAACTGCAGAGAAGGTTCCATACCTTCATGAGCCATTGGCAACCTACCTGCAGAGAAGTTTCCATACATTCCTGAGCCATTTGTACCCTAACTGCAGAGAAGGTTCCATACCTTCATGACCCACTGATAACCAAACTGCAGAGAAGGTTCCATACCTTCATGAGCCATTGATAACCTAACTGCAGAGAAGGTTCCATACCTTCCTGAGCCAATGATAACCTAACTGCGGAGAAGGTTCCATACCTTCCTGAGCCATTGATACCCTAACTGCAGAGAAGGTTCCAAACCTTCCTGAGCCATTGATACCCTAACTGCAGAGAAGGTTCCAAACCTTCCTGAGCCATTGATACCCTAACTGCAGAGAAGTTTCCATACCTTCCTGAGCCATTGATAACATAACTGCAGAGAAGGTTCCATACCTTCCTGAGCCATTGACAACCTAACTGCAGAGTAGGCTCCATACATTCCTGAGCCATTTGTAACCTAACTGCAGAGAAGGTTCTATACCTTCCTGAGCCATTGATAACCTAACTGCAGAGAAGGTTCCATACCTTCATGAGCCATTGATAATCTAACTGCAGAAAAGGTTCCATACCTTCATGAGCCATAGATAACCTAACTGCAGAGAAGGTTCTTTACATTCCTGAGCCATTTGTAATCTAACTGTAGAGAAGGTTCCATACCTTCATGAGCCATTGATAACCTAACTGCAGAGAAGGTTCCATACCTTCGTGAGCCATTGATAACCTAACTGCAGAGAAGATTCCATACCTTCCTGAGCCATTGATAACCTGACTGCGAAGATTCCACCTTCCTGAGACATTGATACCCTAACTGCAGAGAAGGTTCCAAGCCTTCCTGAGCCATTGATACCCTTACTGCAGAGAAGGTTCCAAACCTTCCTGAGCCATTGATACCCTAACTGCAGAGAAGGTTCCATACATTCCTGAGCCATTGATAACCTAACTACTGAAAAGGTTCCATACCTTCCTGAGCCATTATTATAAGTTCTATAAAAAACAGTTCTGACAGACCGTTTTTTAAATATTTTTTTTGGAAACTGAAATATCTAAACAGTTTCCCTCAAAAGTAAACATAAAATTTGGTCACCTAACTATAGAGCAATCTCTTTCTTAGAAATGGTACATGTTTTGTTAATGCTTTGACTGACAGATTGTAAATGCCACACCTTATCTTGTATCACACCACCAAAACTGTAAGTGACAACTGAGGCAAGTGGGTCTCCACAGACTGCCTAAATAATCAGGCAATGATACAAAATGTGAACACATGAAAAAAAAACAAACACAAATCAGCAATATTGTCAGACTTTTATACAACTTTCGATTCTGTTGAGTGGTGTTATATTTGGTATGTGAAAGTAAAGGGTTAATTTCTCATAATTTTATACAAGGATATCAGCTGCTATTTGACAATTTTAGTGCTCATCTGTTGCCAAGAGTTTATTGCCATCACTAATTGAAATGCTCACAGTTTTGCACCACAGTTGTCATCTTTCCCCATTGTTGTCTATTTTAGTTGATCATGCATTCTGCTGTTATTTGAAGAAATAACTTACTTAGTATGGCATTCCCAACCCAGGTTTGGGTTTCTGATCTGTGTGAGTTTGCATTATTCGGCTGACTCACCAAGACTGACAGTTATAGCAAATCATTTCTGTTACCCAGTGGCATTCTGAGTTATTGGATCTATGTTGTAATAAAAAGGGGATAGTAATCTTTCAATTAAATAAAGAACCTTTATCCATTCACAAGAGGCTAATGACATCCCCTTCTAAGTTGTTAAATAATGCACCTATTTAGGCATTAAAATTTCCATACTAAAGTCACTGCTACAAGGGTTAATAACAGAATAAATGACTGAAAACAATATTTTTCATCTATCAATAAAGTCAAGGTTGTCAACACGTTGCTCCAAAAAAATGCTACTTCTCAGGCAATTACCCTGTAAACACTAAAAATCATTCATTTCAGATTTTGATAAAATGATATTAGTTCTAGAATTATCCATAAAAATCTTGTTTGAGTCCAAGAATAATGGAGATTTTTTTTTATTGCCTAGAGCATTATATTATATAGATGCCTCATTCAGTTATCTATACGTTTGCACCCATGATATTCAGAAAAGGGGCTAGTTACCTATGGAATTAGTTGCCATTTTCCAAGGTTTCAGCTTACTTTTAAATGTTCCTTCCTATAAAATATGGGACCTTAGAGACATAGAAAATAGTGTGAGGTTTTTGTTTTTTAGAATAAATATGATGCAGTAAACCCTTTGTTCTAATGATTCTGAAATAGAATCTAATTTCTCATGGAAATAAATCAGTTTTTTCAGAAACTATATCAGGAAAACCCTCATTAGGCCAATCATTGAATATAAGCCCCGTTTGACATTTATCTTTACAGGTGCATGCAACAACTGGAATGCCCACAGAGATACCTTACTAAAAGGATACAAGACCTGAACAACATGGCCTACATGGACTGGCTCAAAGCTCTGTCACTATGCTCGGTATCCTATGGACTACTATGAGGTGATGGATTTACTGCACATCAACAAGTCAAATGGCATCAGAAGTACTCAGTCTACAGATATAAACCTCTTCTGCAACATCAACAGAATGGCTTGGGGGGCAGGTATATTTCACACAGGATACCACTGCTGTGGAGACTCCTCAAACACAAAGCTTCATAAGTTTATAGGTGTTTACTAGGCTAATGACCACAAGGGTCTTTTTAAGCCTAGCCATGCATCCCAAATCTCTGACAAGTTCTGATACCCTTGATAAGTGTAAGTGTGGGCCAGGGAGATGAACCATTTACAGGTTACCTGTGTCCATTAGAGACATAGGTGCCACACCAGGGATGAATTTATGGTTTTCCATCAAATTGTCCAAGTTGCACATGAATCGGGTTAGGGAGGAACTCTGCTTCACATCGATGGGGAGCCTGTTCCATAGACAGGGTAGTCTCTGGGATGCATGCCTATATCTTCAGCAGGTCCTATTTATATCACAGGCAAGGTTTAAGTCTTTAGAAAGGGTAATGCTGCTACTGTTTGTTTTGTGGATATACAGGAGGTCCATCAGAGTGGGGTCTGACAATGCACTGTATGCCAGGCATAGATATCCCCTCAAAAGCCTATAGGAGACAGAATACAGAAATAGGGCCTTAAGATGGTCTGCATGGGACATTTTACTTACAGCCTGTATTCTTTTTGTGAGGGACCTCTGTGGACATTCCAATTGTTGGATATGCCTGGTTAGGTACATACCAAAGGGTCATTGTACTCAACTATAGGTCTGATGAATGCCGAATACTGAGGAACAATGACTTCCTTGGACTTAGACACCATACCTTTGTTTATAATTTGCGCAGCACAGAATGATTTCCTCACCAGTGTAGACACATGATGGTCAAAGGCTAGATTACTATCTGTGTGTGGAATATTGTGTCAATGCCTTGACCAGGTCAGTGTATGCAATGTGAACCATTTTGCTCTCATTCATTGTTTTGGTGACCTTCTCAAAGAAGTCTACCAGGTTGAGTAGGCATGATCTGCCCTTGACAAAACCAAACTGGATTGGGTCCAGTGTCTGGAGGTTTAGTATATCTCTATTCATAATCTCCATGATAATTCTTTTTATGGCTTTACATATACGATGAGTGAGATGTATGCATTGTAGTTTCCAGGGTCTGTAGATGGCCCACCTTTGTGCAGAGGGATGACTGTTGTCTTTCTCCATTCATGAGGCATGAAGCCTATTTGGAGGCTACAGTTAAATAGTAACTCCAGAGGCTCTTATAGGTCATGTTTCATGCTATTTAGAAGGCATCCTGGGATATTGCCAGGGCCCATTGATGCAGTGCTCTTGGTCTTAGAGAGAGCATTAAGGACCTGTTCCTTAGTGATAGTAGGGGGAGTTTTAATTTATATTTCCTAAGGGAAGGTTGAGGGGGAGAGAGGGGTAAAGTTGATGCTGAATTTATCAACCATGAGGTTTGCTATATCTTCTGGCTCAGCATAGGTGGCTCTACTTACAATGAGCTCTGCACACAATTGTGTTTTACCTTTCAGGTTGCGGACATAGCTAAAGAATGCTTTGTGGTTGTTCTTGACCTGGGAGGCCAAACTTACCTCAAATTTGGCTGTGGTAGACTTTATTTGTCATCTGGGTTATTTGTTTAGTTTGATGAGAGTGCTTTTTATCCTGCTGGGTGCTGCATCTCCTAAGTTTTGCCAAGATTTTCTTCCTTCTCTTATACAGTCTATTGATTTTGTGATTCCACCAGTGTGGGTTGATTTTTGAGTTAGTTCTGTACTTCTTCCTATTGGATACAGTTGCCTCTATGCAGCCATTAACATGCTTGCACAGGGTTTGTGTGAACAGTTCTGCATAGGCAGCAGTGTTCTCAGGGTTTATGGGGGCTTGAAATTTTGCCAGCTTCTCACTTAATTGCAGGAGGGAGGTTAGCCTCAGAATAGTTCCTTAATATTCCATGTTTAGCTGGGGGTCCAGTTTTTATTTTTAGTTCAATTGAAACCATTTTGTGGCCTGACCTTACCAGGGAAGACATTACAGGTGGGGGTATGCAGCATTCTCCATATTAGTGGGGACCAGATCCAATATGGTTGCACCCCCTGGTTGGTGTATTGACTATCTGGCCCAGGGAGTTTGTTTACAAAATCCTGGAATCACTCTGCATGTATGCTTGGTGTCGTATAGGATTCCCAGTTAATAGTGGGGTAATTAAAAGTCACCCATGAATATGGTATTGTGTTGGATCGTTAGTGCTTCTAACAAGTATGAATACATTGTATGGGGTTCCTGGGTCAAAGACAGGAACCTATAGCTTGCAAAGAAGTGGTACTGGATTTTACCTATGGTGATTTGAACATGGAGCAGCTCAAGTGCATTGTCCTGTTTGACCAGTCTTGAAGTATATTTATTTTTGATGTAAATAGGGACACCTCCACCTTCAGTCCCTGACTGTGAAGTAGCTGGCTTAAATGTGTGGACAGCATTGGCATTATAACCCTGCACTGTTGGTGTGCTCTCCATAGCTTTAAACCGCATCTCAGAGACTGCACAGATGTCATCATTTTATAGGGTAAAGAGAGGTTCTAGGAATTTAAGTTTTTTGTTTAGGCTCCTGCACTGAGCAGTAATACCTTTAGATTTTCTTGGTTTTGACATAAAACAAAGTTCATTCATGTCCATTTTCAAGGGCAACTTAAATCTATTGATAAGAAACAGAAAATTTACCCCAGAACTACTGTCTGTATTACTAATGGATAGAGGCTGCTCCTAAATGTTTTACCCCATGCATGGGTCCCCTCAAATTACCAATGGTATGAGCCCAGTTATTCTCATTAGGGGCAATATATAATTATCGACCATGGGATGGGTAAAGGCTAGTCTGAAAAAAAATAGGATAGGTTATTTTGAGCACAAAAGGGAAATTACTAGGGTTAAAATGGCCAACAAGGGCAGCTAGTCAAGTACTTACCTATGAACCTATGCAAAGCTTTATCCATATTATCAACTTATGGGTTGTTTCATCTACCACTGTTAAATGTCTTCCAGAAATTTGGACTCACTTCCTTGAACATGATATCTCTTGTCAATATCTGTAGTTAAGATCAGTTCTTAATAAAACACATGACCATGTTAACAACTGCTTATAAAATATATGGGATCACAGATCCAGGATATCAAATCCTTTAATACACCCTGCACTGAAACTCAAGCCAATATGTTCAAAATCTTAGGTCTAGTAGCAGATATGAATGTCTCCACTTAAAAAAAACATCTTGATACTTATATTCAATAGCTCTAACATGGGTTTAATACTTATTTTACTACACTGATGGCAAATAAGATCAATCATCCCAACAGTATCAAGCATTGTATTAATACTGCATATACTTAATATTGATAGATAACTAATGGCATATATTTCTAATGGAACCATTTTCCAGTCAAGCTAAAACAATGAAGATAGAGTCATGAAGATCACAATTGCCATTATGGGCAAAACAACTCAGATCATCTGCATACAAACTGGTCTTGCGCACATGTAAAATCCTTAGCAGATATTGTCATACAGAATTCTAGATGAGTAGTAAGACTCTATTTTTCTTATAAAGCCTTATATTACCTTCTGGGTATTTGGAAAATTTCCACCAGGTTTTCAATTTAATACTTTTTTTTTATTTGAATAATATCTACAACTGCTTCCATGTTCATACTAATATTTAAACTCAGGAAGAATATACCATATTGAATGTGCAAATTTCACATGCTATGCAACAGACTTAGATTTTGGCAGAGTACAGTCTTAAATGCAAAGCTGTGAAATGAATATTAGTATATATATTTTTTATTTGTTCATC
The DNA here is from genome assembly GCF_019279795.1 of Protopterus annectens. Lineage (NCBI taxonomy): Eukaryota > Metazoa > Chordata > Ceratodontiformes > Protopteridae > Protopterus > Protopterus annectens. Next base: position 706,730,080 of record NC_056729.1, read on the forward strand.
AAATCCCATGCTCTGAGATGTTGATGTCTTAACAAAAGTGTTATTTTCTTTCTTGTCAACTGATTTATGTCCGTCTTGTTTATTACTGGCTTGGCATTGTTTCGATATATGTTATTCATTTAATAAAGTTTATGAGTTAAAAAATGAAAAGAAATGCCACTGCCAAAACTCTACACATTTGAATTCAGAACTGTGCATTAGTTCCCTAGGAGGGGGGGCAGATATTGCTTTTGGAGTTGCTGTTATAACATTTATTGAATACAAAATAGACATTTTATGAGTCTCTTTCTTATTCTTTCCTGGAAGATTTATTAGTCGAGTCAGAAATGTCAGGACACACCAAGGGTACAAGCAAATAAGTAACTTTTATTAGTAATAGCATAGCTGCACAGAATCAACAAATTTAACATTTTTTTATCTCTAAAATCAGTGAAAGGAGTAATTAGTACTCAAAATAACAGTAATAAAACAAAAGGAGCACTAGGATAGCCGTTTCCACTGATATAAAGTTTTAAAGTAACTCAACCATGTTGCCAGCTCGAACACCATATAAATGCTGAAACACAATAGGTTTTCGTCAGTAGTATCACAGACTTAATCAGACAACAGATACAACAACATGACCCTTAATATATACCATTCTAATCAACCTTAATTAAATAACTTACCTAATTATGTCCAATAAAAGTATTGTTGAAAACCAGTGTATACAAAATTGTAAAACTGTTTCATAGGTTCATAGGTTCATAAGTGGATACTAGGCTATCTGCCCGAAGGCATTTATAAGTGTTGCCAGAGTGTGTTGGCTTTCGCCGCCCCCTTAGATTAGTTCCCTGTGCCTCTGTCCAGCAGAGCCACTGAAGTGATCCCCAGGGCAAACTTTCTGTTTCCCATCCACTTGTCAAGGATTCTCTTGAAGATGTTAGTGAGGAGCTCTGCCTAATGTAGATTGGAATCTTGTTCCACAGCATGGGAAGTCTCTGGGACAGGAATCTATCCCTCCAGCACATCCTATTTATTGTTGTGGTGAGGTTTAGATCCCTAGAGCATGTGGCTCGAGGGGATAAGGTTTTCTTTAGGTGAAGCATGTCCATCAATTCTGGGTTGGACATGGCCTTGTATGTCAGGCAGAGATCACCTCAGAGTAGGCGGTATGCAGCTGAGTACAACTGTAGTTTCTTCAGTCGAGCTGCATACAGCATCTGTTTGAGGCCATTGATCCTCTTGGTGAGGTACTTCTGTGGTCTGTCCAGCTGTTGCAGGTGTCTTGTAAGGTACATCCCAAATGGGGCGTTGTACTCTAAGATGGGTTTGATGAGTGATGAGTAGAAGGGCACAATGACCTCTTTTGATCTGGATGCTTACCCTTTTGTGATTAGGTGGGCCACGTAGAAAGATTTTCTAACCACTTTGGCAATGTGATTATCAAAGGTGAGATTACTATCTACTTGGGTCCCCAGATCCCTTATTATGTCTTCCATATTTAGGGGACTACCACCTATGTGGTAGTTTGTAGGTACTTTGTTTTTTCCAAAGGGGATGACTATGCACTTTTTGGCATTTAGCTTGAGACCGTGATTTTGACACCAGGTATCCGTCTCAGTTAGACCCTTTTGGAGGATGTCTGTGTCAGCTGGAGAGTCAATTATAGCCCCTAGTTTGCAGTCATCTCCTCCTGTGCTTGCCTGTACCTGTGAGAAGTATATGCCGAACAGGAGTGGTCCTAGGACTGAGCCCTGGGGAATGCCACTTGTAACCGGTTTAGAGTCGGACCTAGCTCCCGCAACTCACACCATGTGGGTTCTGTCCGTGAGCCAGTTGGCAACCAATCTGGTGATGTAAGGGTTTATGTTCAGGTTGGTGAGTTTGTCTATAATACCAGAATAGGGAATGGTGTCAAAGGCCTTAGCAAAGTTTAGGTAGACTGTGTGTGCCACCTTTCCCTCGTCTATAGCCTTGGTAACTGTCTCAAAGAAGTCCACCAGGTTTAGAAGGCATGATCTGCCCTTAACAAAGACAAACTGGGTAGGGTCCAGTGTTTGGAGGTTCCCAATGTCTCTGTTAATGAGTTCCATGATGATGCGCTCCATAGCCTTGCAGACCAAGCTAGTCAGGCTTATAGGACGATAGTTCCTGGGGTCTGTTCTGGCTCAACCTTTGTGGAGCAGAATAACCGTTGCTGTGCACCACTCTGTGGGTATGTAGCCTGTGCAGAGGCTGAGTTTGAACAGTGTGTTTAGGTGAGGGCTTAGTTCATCTTTGAGCTCATGTAGGATGCAGCCTGGGACACTGTCCGGTCTCATTGATGCTGTGTTTTTGGCTTTGGAGAGGGCAGTTTTAACCTGAGTGCCTGTGATTTCAGGGACTCCACATTCTTCTGGTATGGTTATGGACTCTTATGGGGGTGAGAGGGGGGTGAAGTTTGTGCTGAACCTGTCTGCCAGAATGTTGGCGATATCATTTGGTTCAGTGTATTTTGTGTCATTCTGCACTAACTCCAAGCAGATCTGAGAATTGCCACTTAGATTCTTGACATAGCTAAAGAATGTCTTGTGGTTATCTTTGGAGTCCTTGGCAATTTTTCTTTCAAAGCTCGCCTTGGATGATTTTATGAGGGACCGTATTTTCTTGCTGATACTAATCAGGGATGTTTTCCCTTCTTGGGATTTTGCTCTTTTCTGTACTAGTTTCCTCCTTCTACTGTATAGCTTGTTTATAGCAGGAGTCCACCAGACTGGTTTCCTTTTCTTGGAGGAGTGAGTCTTGGTTTTGCTTGGGATGGCATGATCCATGCATTCTTGTAGCTGCCCGTAGAATGCATTAGTAAAAGATTTTGCAGCTTGGATAGTGTTATCCTTCAGCATGGGGGCTTTAAAACTTTCCAACTCGGTCTTAAGTAACGTGAAGTTTGCTTTTGAAAAGTTTTTCATTGTGGCTTTCTTGTCCGGGGGTGGGGGTGGAATATGGATATTCAAAGTGATTTGTTTATGGTCAGATCTAACCAGCGAGGGGTTGACCTCTGGTGTGGAACACCGGTCGCCCATGTTGGTGATGACCAGGTCCAATATGTTGTCACCTCTAGTGGGAGTGTTGACCAGTTGAGCTAGGGCGTTTGAGTTTATAAATTCTAGGAAAAGTTGGGCAAGGGAGTTAGTACTTCAGTAGTTCTCCCACTTAATGTTTGGGTAATTGAAATCGCCCAATATTAGGGTGTTTGGTAGGATCTTTATGTTTCCCAGTGTTTCCAGAAATGTGGAGTGGTGGTCCTGGGACATGGTGGGTGATCTGTAGCAAGCTACAATTTGAATTGCAGTTTTGCCCATTGTTAGTTGCATGTGGATGATCTCTGAAGCATCGGGCTGTGCCACTAACCTGCAGGTGTGGGTATCCTTGATGAATTTGGTTTGGGTTCTGTAGCTGAAATGTATGGCATGGTATGAGTTGTAGCCTGGTAGTGCTGGGGTGCTCTCTGGAGCCTTAAACCAGGTTTCTGTTAATGCACATATATCGATTTTCTCCATACTGTGGAGTGACTCGAGTGCATGCATTTTGAGGTTTAGACTTCTGGTATTGAGTAGCATTACCCTCAATTTTTTTTTACTTGTGCTATTTATGGTGGTGGGTTTGTCTTTTCAGCCTTGCCTAAAAAAGGCACTATGGGGGAGCATTTGCCAAATGCTATTAAACATTTTGAATGTTCTACACATTAAAACTTGAATACATACATGCATAAATGCATAAATACATAGAACATTTTTAAAATATTAGAAATGTTAAAAATATATTTGTTAAAAGTGTAAAGAATGTTTAAGAGTATCTATAAAATATAAAAATGCAGGTAAACAACACCATTTGGTGTTGAAAATGTAAAAAGACAAGAACGTCTATTAAGCAGCTAGCTTCAAAGCCATGCTAAAGTGTGTAAACATAAGGATGATAAAAGTGTGTTTAAAACATGGACTTACATGCATAAAATTATAGTTGTTTATAACTTAGCAGATCTTAATTTTAAAACTGTGGCAAGGGAGACGATGTCATTTAAACCTGGCCACCTGTTAGCCTCTAAGATGAATTTTCAATAAACCACTCTGTATTCAAGTTAGGTCTCCCATGGACTACCCCTAACATCCTTGCAGACGTCTTCTAACATGAAAAATGTAAAATTAGCATGTGAGCATGTTAATGTGTGTTTGTAAAGTGCATTTCTAAGTTTCTCTTTTCTTATATATACAATATATATGTTCATAAATCCTTTTCCTGAGATTTCTCTCAGTTTTGCCCACATAGAATGCTTTGCACTTTTTACAGGTTGCTATGTACACTATTCCCCTGGTGTCACAATTATAATAAGATTTTGCTACTATATTTTTATCCCTGCTGTTAATATACAATTCAGATTTATCGGTAATAAAGGGACACTGTTGGCAAAGAACACATTTGAATATGCCAAGCCTGCCTTTTCTATCACCACTAGTCCGATTGTTTTCCATTAAGTCCTTAATACTATATATTTTCCTGAATACATATTTAAGGGGTTTGTCAAAAAAGGATCCAGGATCAGAAAAACTAGTAAATCTGTTCTATTCTTTGGTAAAAATCTCTTTGATAACCTGGGCATCTCCACTATAATCCAAAATAAATGTGTTGTCATGCTCAGTAGTAGGCACTGTAGCGTCAGCTGCAGTTGTACCAGGGGTATCAATAATACCCAAGATTGGAGCAAACCGCTCATTCCTACCACTCAAAACTTCATTGCATATTTCGTTAATGAGGTGCTCAGTGTACCCTTTTTATAAAAACATAGATTTCAATAAGCCACTTTCACTTAGAAAGTCTTGATCATCTGAGGACATCATGCTACCATGCAAAAATTCACCTTTTATTATACTTCTGTTCTGAAAAAATGAGTGTGCGCTTGAAAAATGTTGGTATGAGTTGGAATATGTATCCTTCCTGTGCACTTTTGAAAAAAAAACTCTATCCTTCTTCTGAACTGTGACATCTAAATAATTCAAATTATTATACTCTAAATTGTAAGTGAATTTCAAAATACTAGCAGTTTTAGATATATAATCAAAGAATTCAAGAAACTTATCTTCACTTTCAATCCAAAATAATCAGATGTCATCCAGGAAATGTTTATACAGAACCCAACAGTCCTTAAATCCTGAACTGAAGACAAATTTCTCTTCCCACCCTGAAAGAACTATATTTGCATAGGTGAGTACACACATAGCTCCCATAGCTACCCCTTTTGTCTGACAGACAAATTCCCCCTTAAAAACTATGAAGTTATTATCGAATATCATTTCCATTAACTCTAACAGCACATATAATTCTTTGTCCGAGAATATTTTCTTTCTCGTTAGAGTCTCCTCAAAATGTTCTAGACCTTCTTATTTATTTATTTATTTGCAGTTGGCTTACCAGGATAGTCCACTGGGCCAAAATGAACCCATTTTCAATGGAGTTCTGGGGAGAAAAGCTCCAGACAATATAGATTACAGTAGGTATTGGACATACTTAAACATTATTAAAATCACAGTAGACAGATACAAATGCAATGCACAACAATTTCAATTAATGTAAGTGTTAAAAACTGATGGCAGATTATAAGGGATTATACATAAATTCAAAATTCTACTAAAGTTATTTCATAAAGAGAGTTCAACATATGAGAATGTAAAGTATTCTTACATATTCTATAGTAATAGCAGGAAAGCGGGAGTTATGGATAATGAGAGACATAAATCAAGGGTGTAAGCAGGAGTAAGAGGAAATGGGGATATTCAGTGTAGTTAAGTAGGGTGGGAGCAAGAGCATTCCCACTGGGAAAGTAGATGTGAATGAAGAGATTTTTTGAACATAAAATGGTTAGAGGTAATACGGATAGATGGAGGTAGAGAGTTCCAGAGGCGAGCTAACCCATGTGAGAGAAGATATTTGCCAGGGGGACGGGTTGGTTTGTACACTTCTAATAGATTTTGGTTGTTGGACCTTAATATTCTATCAGGTATGTGCATTTTAAACACAGAAGAGAGGGAGGGACAGAGGGAGGGGTTGAAAATAAGTTTATGAGCAAGGGATAGTTGTTTATAGGTGAGCTGATGGAGTAGTTCTAGCCATTTTAGTTGTTGGAGAGAGGAGCAATGGTGGGTGTAAGACTTTTGGTTGGTAGCAAACTTGGTGATTTTATTGTAGCAGGAGGAAAGTTGTTTTTTCAGGGAGATTTGTAGATTAGTTAGTAGTGGAGCTCCATATAGAAAGGAGGGAATAAGAAAGGAAGTAGAGAGAGTGATTTTAGTGGCAGTTGTAAGGTAGTGCTTTTGTCGATAGAGCATCCCTAGTTTTTGATGTTTCTTTTTAATATTTAGTTGTAGATAGGAGTTGAATTTTAGTTGGTTATCAATTTGGACTCCCAAGTAATTTGGTCTCTGTCACTAGTTCCAGTGGAGTGCGGGATAGAAGTAAACAAATCTATCACGTCAATGGTAACAAAAATTATGCTGTCCCTCCATAAACCTTCTGTAACACTCCTTAAAAAAATCCCAGGAGTCATGCAACACATTTGTAGCTTTCATAGAAATATCTTTAGAGACAAAATCAACAAATTCAGCTAATGGAGCTGTGATAGAACCACTTACTGCCACTGTAGGTCTTAGGGGTGGATTATCTATGTCCTTATGGTCTTTAGGTATCCCAAAACTTGAGGGCACTTTTGGCTCACTGTTGGGCAAAAAATTAAAGGTGTCCATATCTATAAAGCCTTCGAGTACTAGGTCATTCAAAGCCAAGATGAGTTTTTATAAGTAATGTTAATCTCGTTTTTAGACACCTTCACATATTTATTCTCATCTAAAAGGATGTCCATCATCTTGCCCTCATATATAATTGAGTCCATAATGACCTTGCCTCCCTCCTTGTCTGGCTTCATTACTCTAATAGATTTGTTTGACCTAATATTCTCCAATAAAGTTCTTTTATCCCTTGTTAGGTTGGACCACACCTTATTTTTTGAAATTCCTTCCCTAAATTCTTTTTCTACAGCTATTTAAAAATTTCTTAATTGGGGATGTAAGGGTGGGTTCCAAGTGCTTTTTCGTTCTAAACTGTTCTGATTTTTACTATTCCTTTCAAATAATAATTCAAGGTTTGTCTTCCGAATTAACATTTTCAGATCAATAATTAACTTGCTAGTGTCACATTTTTTCTTAGATGCAAATTTAAAACCTTCAGTAAACAAGTCAAAAAATGTCTTAATGATGTCTAGGCTGCTATAATTACATATAGTGTAGCCACAAAAGTTCAACTTACACCCATCACTAATAGTATCAGTCACTCCTTATTTGTACTGATTTAATACTTGTTTTTCCCTTGTTTTTTTATGGAGTAGCAAATCGGAGTAAGCACCTGCACAAGCTGTGTAAGCTGGCAATTAGCTTCGAAATCTCATTCTCACCACTGTCCCCGACTGGAACAGCTTCAGTAGAAGTCATAAGCCCTTTCATCCTCCAAGCCAAAACACAAAATCAATGGAAGGAGTAATTAGTGCTCAAAATAACACTAATAAAACAAAAGGAGCATTAGGATAGCTGTTTCCACTGATATAAAGTTTTAAAGTAACACAACCACGTTGCCAGGGCCAACACCACATAAACGCTAAAACACAATACTTTTTCGTCAGTAATATCACAGACTTCATTAGACAACAGATACAGCAACATGACCCTTAATATACACCATTCTAATAAACCTTAATTAAATAAATTCCCTAATTATATCCAATAAAAAGTACTGTTGAAAACCAGTGTATAAAAAACTGTAAAACTGTTTGCCAAATACTATTAAACACTTTGAATGTTCTACACATTAAAACTTGAATACATACATACATAAATACATACATATGTAGAAAATGGTAAAAAATACATCTGTTAAATGTGTAAAAAATGTTGGTATCTATAAAATATAAAAATGCAATTAAATAGCATCATGTGGTGTTGGAAAAAGTAAAAAAAAAACAAGAACTTGCAATAAGCAGCTAGCATCAATGCCATGCTAAAGTGTGTAAACATAAAGATGATAAAGGTGTGTTTAAAACATGGACTTTCATGTATAAAAATACAGCTGTTTATAACTTAGCAGGCCTTAATTTTAAAACTGGGCCAAGGGAAACCATGTCATTTAAACCTGGCCACCAGTTAGCCTCTAAAATTTTGTGGATATGTACTTTTCCATCAAAACTGGTGATTTATCCAGTCCATTTTCCTCACTCAAACACTGCTGCATAGCCATGTTGCCTTCACTTTCCCTTTGAAGCCACGGCTCCTGGTTATCAGGAAATGTAACCTTGGAGGCGGATGCTTTAATGGAGTAGCAAATCGGAGTAAGCACCTGCACAAGCTGTGTAAGCTGGCAATTAGCTTCGAAATCGCATTCTCACCACTGTCCCCGACTGGAACAGCTTCAGTAGAAGTCATAATCCCTTTCATCCTCCAAGCCAAAACACAAAATCAATGGAAGGAGTAATTAGTGCTCAAAATAACACTAATAAAACAAAAGGAGCATTAGGATAGCTGTTTCCACTGATATAAAGTTTTAAAGTAACACAACCACGTTGCCAGGGCCAACACCACATAAACGTTAAAACACAATACTTTTTCGTCAGTAATATCACAGACTTCATTAGACAACAGATACAGCAACATGACCCTTAATATACACCATTCTGATAAACCTTAATTAAATAAAGTACCTAATTATATCCAATAAAAAGTACTGTTGAAAACCAGTGTATAAAAAACTGTAAAACTGTTTGCAAATTACTATTAAACATTTTGAATGTTCTACACATTAAAACTTGAATACATACATACATAAATACATACATATGTAGAAAATGGTAAAAAATACATCTGTTAAATGTGTAAAAAATGTTGGTATCTATAAAATATAAAAATGCAATTAAATAGCATCATCTGGTGTTGGAAAAAGTAAAAAAAAAACAAGAATTTGCATTAAGCAGCTAGCATCAAAGCCATGCTAAAGTGTGTAAACATAAAGATGATAAAGGTGTGTTTAAAACATGGACTTTCATGTATAAAAATACAGTTGTTTATAACTTAGCAGGCCTTAATTTTAAAACTGGGCCAAGGGAAACCATGTCATTTAAACCTGGCCACCTGTTAGCCTCTAAAATTAATTGCCAGTAAACCTCTCTGTATTCAAGTTGGGTCTGCCATGGACAACCCCTAACGTCCTTAGGGACTTCTTCTAACATGAAAAATGTAAAATTAACATGTGGGCATGTTAATGTGTGTTTGTAAAGTGCATTTCTAAGGTTCTCTTTTCTTATATCGTATATATGTTCACAAATCCTTTTCTTGAGATTTCTCTCAGTTTTGCCCACATTGAATGCTTCGCACTTTCCACATGTTGCTATGTACACTATTTCCCTGATGTCACAATTGTAATAAGATTTTGCTACTATATTTTTATCCCTGCTGTTAATATACAATTCAGATTTATTGTCAATAAAGGGACACTGTTGGCAAAAAACACATTTGAATGTGCCAAGCCTGCCTTTTCTACCACCACTAGTCTGATTGTTTTCCATTATATCCTTAATACTACAGTCTGTCCTGAATACATATTTAAGGGAGTTGTCAAAATGGATCCAGGATAAAAAAAACTAGCATATCTGTTCCATTCTTTGGTAAAAATTTCTTTGATAACCTGGACATCTCCACTGTAATCCAAAATAAATGCGTTGTCATGCTCAGTAGTAGGCACTGTAGTGTCAGCTGTAGTTGTACCAGGGGTATGAATAATACCCAATATTGGAGCAAACCGCTCATTCCTACCACTCAAAACTTTATTGTATATTTCGTTAATGAGTTGTCAGGGTACCCCCTTTCTAAAAACATAGATTTGAATAAGCCACTTTCACTTAGAAAGTCTTGATCATCTGAGGTCATCCTGCTGTCTCTTTTGATATCTCTCTCAACAACCAAACATAGCTTAGAAATCGTAATAATTTCTGGACTACACACTTTCTATTAAAGGCTATACCATACTTAGTCTTAAAATGACAATCCCCCGGATTCACAAAACCTCCGTGTAAGACTTAATATGTCTTACTCGGAGGCTGCAGTTGAACAATATGATGTCAGCGTGCCATGAATATTCAAGAGGGCATGCTGACTCAACCGTAACTCTTACATGGACTGAGTAGAAAAGCAGGGGGCGTTTCCGACTGCCGAGCAGTCTAAATGTCCATGCCCCTGCAAGGTTTTAAAAAGCATAATATCGACACACAAGAGCGAGTTCCCTCAAATGTACTTGCACCCAACACCACACTCCCTGACATTGTAAACCCCCATCACACTTATATAAGGTAAATAATTATTTATTTTTGTTTAAATCCACGGTATAGCTGCCCGTATTTGCGTGGGTGTGCCCATTGCTTAGCTGTAGTTAGCAACTAAGCATGTCTGCAGTCAGCCTAGAATTCTCAAAAATGGCCAATCACAAAAAAGTGTGGGAAATGTGGCATATTTAAGCCCCATAGGTGGGAATACTCACCATAACTGATTGTAGCTCACATTTGCAGTCAGAATGGCAAGTGCAGGAAAGGGTTCATGCTTCCGAGCGCAGTGTTGGGGCATCGAGGAGTCGAAATACATGGTTTGGCTCCTTGTCCACCATCATGAGTCCAGACTCCGGCAGGGCCAGTTCCAAGGGATGGAGTACAAGGCTGAGGCTTGGAACCGGTTAGCTCATGACCTCACCAGTGCCACAGGTGTTCCTTGCACCGGTGAGCAGGTCCGTCACCACCATGCAGACCTGAAGAGATAGAAGGAGGTCCACCTGAACCAATGGATACAGGAGGCCCGTGGGATGCAGGATGCCCCACAACTAAGTAGCCATAGAATGCAGTATGTAAGAATTAATAATTGATTCTGTATAACAGATAGGTATGTCTCAATATCACTTCATTTACTTCACAGCTGCAGGTGACTGTGCTGCGAATCAGCAAGCCTATGCTGATAGGCTGCAAAGGCTGCACCACCAGGCAGGTTAGTGAACATTCTGCATATTTTGTTATATAAAATAGGGGAGAGAGCATGACATAAAGTGTTGTAGTACAATAATACAGCCATAAAATGGCCTGAATAAGTCCTCTGCATGTACTGTCATAGGAAATAGTCATAGTGTCAGAAAAAGAGCGTAGTAACCCATTAATAAAGGTAACATATGTCTGGAATAAAATCTCTGCAGGTACTGTCATATAATATATGTGAGTGAGCCTGCAAAAGTGTGCTCTAACCCATTAATAAAGATATAATATGTCTTGAATATGTCTGCCATATGCACTGTTATAACAAATAAAGGAGTGAGCCTGTGGAAAAGTGTGTAATATCAGTAATAAAGGTTTAAAACCTGGAGTGTGTGTGTGTCACTTAGTTTGAAATGTTGTTGTACCCTTGCATTATACAAATAGTACTGTGTTAGAAAGTGCTGGCAACCCAGAGTTCTGCAGTCCCATCTACAGTGGGTGATGGAAGTGCTAGTAGCTGTGCAGCATATATACAGTCCTCAACAGTCAGTTACTGGCTGGCATGCATAGGTAAATCTAGCACATGAGTAGCATGCTAATATGTTCCCCAGAATTGTGAGTGTGCTTCAATAAATGCAGGGTTCTGTACAAATTGAAGTGAAAATGTCATGGGAAAACATCCAGATATGTAGATAAAGAAATATAAATGCAACCATGAAATATGTAGCAGTAACATGTGCATCTTGGACAGTTAGTATGTCAGATATAGGTCAAGTATATATTGAACTAGCCAAACCCATTACACAACCTAATGCATGGTGGCAAGTGTAATAATACATGTAGAGAATATATACTTGCAGTCACTAGGAATTTAGTGTAGAGTAAAAGTGATTATAAGATGTTAACTGAGTTTTTTTTCTACACCCTACTGTTTGTGCATAAACCATGCAATTCCACACCTCAATGGATAAGTGCAATCTTAAATATTTGTTGGGACATATGTCCTATTGTTTTATAAATATTTGCATTCATGTTGATGCATGTGCCCTGTTCAAACACCACGTTCATGGTGGCCTGTTGCTACCAAACATCCCTGCATGCTGTTGGAATATCCACTGCCATTCAATATATGCATGTGTTATGCTTGCTGTTCAACTGTTGGAACCTTGGTGTGTTGGGTTAATGGGAATATTACTGCATGCTGTTACAACTAATCTGGAATGCTGTTGTTTATGTTGTAATTAAACACACCTAATCACAGAACATATGGGAAGGCCGGTCCCAGCAGACCTACCTGTCCCTCCTCAGTTGGCGAGTGCACCTGGCACCAGCAGCTCCAGTGCCCAGCCCAGGCTCCCCTCCTCCTTTGATCCTGTGCTGCCTTCGGGTGGAAGCACTGCAGGGGATGGGGCTCATCCCCCCATGCAAGCGCGGGCAGAGAAGGGCCACTTGTCACCCTTCGAAGGGTCCAAGCTGTGGTGCATAGGGAGATTCAGTGTTCAGTCGCTGATCCCCTATGCCAGCTTGAGGCGAGAGTGGCGCCTCTCTTGGGTGAGCCTGCCCTTCCTACTCAGCCCCCAGCACAGCCACCCTCAGGGCTGTGAAGGTGCAGTGGTGACTGTCCATGGGTGGGGATCTTAGTTCCACTGTTACCATCTGTGGGCTCATGGGCTTGTGATTTCCAAACAACCTTCCCTGTCAATTGTGTTCACCCACCCCCATGTGTCAAATTCCGCCCCTGTATGTGTCTTGTTTGTCTTGTCTGTTTACCTCCCCAACCTACCTACCCAAATATACCTACATTCCCTACCTCACATTCCACTCTCAACTGAAAAAAAAAAATTTAAAAAAGGGCAATCTGTTCCCACAAAAAAATTATGCCCCATACATAGCTGCTCATTTCGCACACATGTCCGCTGGACATGTAAACTGATAATTATAAATGGCAGTACAACATACTCTGTTGTCCTCAACCCTCTCTCAGGGGTGGAAGGTTGCAAATTTCACACCAAATTACGAACATATGCACAGCTGTTGCTGGTAAAGAAATGGGCAGCTATGGGCCTTCCCTACACCCTTCCTGCACATCCCAGCTGGTTTCCCTACTGTCTTTCCCTCTTTGTGCCCCCTTTCTCACCACTTTCCTATCTCCCCATTTTCTTTTCTTTCAAAGAAATTAGCGCGGGGGTTAGCGGGGGTAAGCACTTTTAAGCAGTAGTTAGCGGGGGTGCGCGAGTGTGAGCTTCTGTGCACTTAGCTAAGCATTGCTAAGTGTTGCACAAACCCACACAAACCTGCTTACAATTGCTTAAAAGTGTCTTAAGTCACTCTGTATGACAGGGCCCTTGTATTGCTCAGCAGCGAAATAAAATATGCCTGTCAGTCTCGAACCCCAGACCTTGGGCTCACCAGTCTGCATGAAGTACCACTACACCACAGCAGATATACAATAACTTGGTGCTGAAAGAAATATATCATGCATTACAATGAGTGAATGTAAAGGTAGAATAGGAATGGCATAACACAAATCATGTTCTGTAGCCCTAAACCAGCTAGTGTTGTTGAATTGCATGACATGACTGTGAAATGAGAACCAGCCATGCTAGTAGTGAATAATGTTACAGTAGCACCTTACAAACCCCACACAGTATCAGAGCAGGATAAACACTGGCATAGTTGAATAGATCAGAGGTCAGACCTCCCAACTGTGATTGGTTTACAGGGATGTCCATGATTTGCAAACAAATGTTAGCTGTGCCTTTCAGACTCCCTGTGAAATGTAGTAACAGTAGGCAGAAAGGTGGGGAATCCCACTTAATGATAAATGTCAATAAGTGAGAGTAGATACTGCTTGCACATCAGAAAAGGTGTAGTAATACATATGCTCAGAATCCCCCAAAGTCGGAACAGCAAAATATCTGAAATATATCACAGGTGTATCCCACTGATATGTACCTTTCCGTGAGGCTGTTCAAATATATACCTGAGAGTATCTGAGGCCTGGAAGAGTCAGAAAAACACAGGCATATCAGTCTGTCTGCTGTTACACACTCTGCGAATAGCTGTAGAATGAATTCCACAAGCATGCCCTTATGTAGGAGTACAACACAGAAATATCAAAGGATGTAGCCATGTACTGCTAGCAACCACCTGTGACAATGCCATTGTTCAGGTGCTGAAAAGACTTGTGTGGTGCACAGTCAATGAATACTAGGCTAACCTCTGTCTACCATCTGGATATGTCCACAGGTGGGAGCTACTCAGACAGATTACTAGCGTTTATAGACTTACAGGTACACAGCAACTCTGCATGTTCAGCAAGATGAACATCACATGATAATAAATAATGCACTCTGCAGTTCTGCACCCCTACCCAAAGGTACTATATACCTGTATAGTCAGGCACAACCAAGGGTGTAGGTAGGCATACACAGTAGTGAAATATGTCCAGCTGTCCTGAGCAGACTGTGCTAATGTCAACACAAACAAACCACATACTGTTCAGAAGTGAGTAACATACTAATGACAGTATAGCAGTTCACAAGCAGTGCATGTGCCTGATATTCATAATTGGTAGTACAACATACTTAGTTGTCCTCACCCCTCTCTCAGGGGTGGAAGGTTTCAAATATCCCTCCTAATGTATTGCATATTCACAGCTGTTGCTGGTAAAGAAATGGGCAGCTATGGACCTTCTCCACTCCCATCCTGTACATCCTGAGCTGGTTTCCCTACTGTCTTCCCCTCTTTGTGCAGCCTTTATCACCACATTCCTATCTCCCCATTTACTTTTCTGTCAAAGAAATGAGCGCAGCGATTAGCGGGAGTGAGCAAGTGTAAACAGTAGTAAGCGGGTTTGCACCAGTGTGCGCATGTGTGCGCTTAGCTTAGCATTGCTAAGATATGATAAGCTAAGCCAAGCTTACCTTAGTATTGCTAAAATAAAATAAGCTATGCTAAGCTTAGCTTAGCATCACTAAGCATCATGCAAACCCACTTACAACTGCTTAAAAGTGCCTTAGTCACTCTGTATGACAGGGCCCTTTTACTGCTCAGTAGCAAAATAAAATACACTTGTCAGTTTCAAACCCCACACCTTGGACTCACCAGTCTGCATGACATACCACTAAGCCACAGCAAATATACAATAACTTGGTGCTGAAAGAAATATAACATGCATTACAATGAGTGAATGTAAAGGGAAAATAGGAAAGCCATAGGAATACATTGCAATAACTACTGTTGTATGCCAGTTAATTCTCTAATTTGAAAAGAAAGTACATACTCCCATGTATCCAGTGTTAGCATTAGGAGGTGTATGTAAACCTACACACTGAGAAGAGTGTACTGGAAGAAGCAACAGTCAGGTTTCAGTACAACATGCATTTCAATGGCTACAACCCAGCTTTAGATATGAGACATATACCAACCTTTTGACTGAGACAACAGTGTCCACAGCAAACAAGCATGGTCCCCACCTTGCAAAACTGAAAGGGCTATGCCTACCTAACCTATCATTTTATAGCAGTGTCCTGAAATCACAGTGAGAACTGCAATTACCACACAGCAGGTTGCATGCAATTACTAAATGGTGGGCACCAATTGGTGCAGAGGCCATCACATGCACATGTGCACATACCTAGAAAAGCAACCTGTATCTGCTGTCCACACATGCAATAATATCATTGCACCAACTGGGAGAGAGAGAGAGAGAGAGAGAGCGCATGTGAGAGAGACAGACAGAGACAGACAGACAGATGAATGCAAACAGGCAGTAAGAGACAGACACTGAAAAGAAAGACCTACACACAGAGGAAACCAAAACCAAAAAATAAATAAATAAAATAAAATCAACACCTACAACAGATGGAGGTGGGGAATACAAAGGTAAGGTATGTAACAGATATGTATTTGCTGACATCCGAATGATGTGTCTGAAGGGTACTCTACATACTGTGAATCATCCATATGTGGCAGCAGTCTGTATCAATATGTACATGCACATTTGCATAGGGCAAGGGACATACTGCAACTGTTAGTGAAGGCTGGACATATGTATGTTGTTGAAGACTGCTATGTGCACATATGTATGTAGGTGGTAGTGTGTGGCATTGCAGACAGCAAGCAGTGCCGGTATATGTCATGTGGTGATTAAATGCTGTGGGACTGAGCTACAGGCAGTGAGGCCTGCTACAGCTATATGGCCTGAGGACAGCAGAATGCATTCTGCACATCATTGTGCAATAGTATTAAATAACCATATGTCTCACAACTGTTGCATAATTGACATCCCCACCATGAAAGGTGGGCAGTATATGCGCCTATATGTGCAGCTATATGTACAGCAATGGATGTTTAGATGTATGTGTGTATATATATATGTATATATATATATATATATATATATATATATATATATATATATATATATGTATATATATATATATATATATATATATATATATATATATATATATATATATATATATATATATATATATATATATATATATATATATATATATATATATATATATATATATATATATATATATATATATATATATATATA
Source organism: Protopterus annectens (assembly GCF_019279795.1). Lineage (NCBI taxonomy): Eukaryota > Metazoa > Chordata > Ceratodontiformes > Protopteridae > Protopterus > Protopterus annectens. The sequence continues at coordinate 706,746,711 of NC_056729.1, forward strand.
TATAGATATATATAGATATATATATAGATATATATATATATATATATATATATATATATCTATATATATATATCTATATATATATATATCTATATATATATATATATATATATATATATATATATATATATATATATATATATATATATAGAATTATATATATAGATCTATATATAATATATACATATATATATATATATATATATATAAAATATATATATATATATATATATATATATATACATATATAGATATAGATATATTTAGATATATATATAGATATATATATATGGATATACATAGATATATATGGATATATATATGGGTAAATATAGATATATATCAATATATATATGGATATATATAGATATATATGGATATATATATATAGATATATATAGATATGCATCGATATGTATGGATATGTATAGATATGTATAGATGTGTATGTATGTATGTGTATATATATATATATATATATATATATATATATATATATATATATATATATATATATATATATATATATATATAGAGAGAGAGAGAGAGAGAGAGAGGGGGGTGGGAGACATGGGGTCTTATGTACTGCAACAGGTGCCTGTTGTCCAAGGCATCGGCTGAACGCCAGTGTTGATACTGCAGTGCCATACCCCATTGCAAAACACCTTACGCAGTAACTACCACATAGGTGGTAGCCTGCCTAACACTGAAGGCGTCAGAAGGGAACATGGGACACAGGTGGACAGCAGGCTCCCCTTTGATAATCACAGTGCCACAGTAGTCTTGTAATCTGTCTACGTGTTACATGTCATCACAAAAGGTGTGTCATCTAGGGAAATATAGGTCGGTGTTCCCCTCTACTCATCACAATGCCCCATGTGATATGTACCTCACATGACAACTACAGCAAGTGGAAAGGCCACAGACATACCTAACAAAGAGTAATACTGCCCTCAAACACATGCCCTATGCATACTGACTCATAAAACCACAGCTAGAGTGCGTTGCATACCGCCCACCCAGAGGTTACCACTGCCGGACATACAGAGGTATGTCACACCCATAGCAGTCGGCCAACCACCATGACAACACCTCACAATTACTCCAGGCTACATGACCTAGGGCCCTAATCCTTGTCACCTCACTAAACAGCACATGCTGGTGGTACGGGTTCCTATCCGCAAATATGCCATACTCTGGACTAAACCACCCAGCATTAACAAACAAGGCTCCTCATTAGCAGATGTCATACATAGCTCTGATGATTGTTTTGGAGATAGGTAATATGCCCTGGAAGTTACTTCTGTGTATCCAGTTGACAGGAGCAAGTGAAATCACATTACTTGCGTATCAAAGGGCAGGGTAGCATATGGCTAGGCTGCTCTAGGCCCTAGGGCCAATAACGTATTACCTACCTATTACACAATGCACACACACATGTACTCAGTGCAATACCTGCTATGTGAGGTGGAATGAGTGTGACAGTGACTGTGTGCAAGGTTTGTAAAGGTGCGATAGCTTAATGTGAGGTTGTGTCTGTCATGGTAGTTTGTGTCCTAGGTGGGAGGCCAGAGAAAGATGTGTCAGTTATTGGGATGCAGACATAGTAGGATGGCATATGTTGTGACTTAGCTCCTTGTGTACGACTGTGGTGTCCCATTGTAGGCTGAAGCAATACATGTATGCTCAGTAAGTGGTACTGCTGGTGAATCCAGCTCACATATGAACTGTTGTACTACCTGAAGATGTAGGCCTAAACAACACAGTATGGTGTATGTTCACATTCCCTGGTAACACTGTCTTGTGTGTTTCCTGTAGTCTGCACAGATTACATACCTCAGGCATAGGTATCTGTACTTGGGGGCATGCAGTACTATAAGGTACACAGGTAATGCTCATCTGTGTCGGCATACATTTGTGTGTTGTATGTATGTCTGATGTGTGTGGAATGATGCCTGTACCATGCCCGCAATCACGTGTGTTACAGGGTATGTGTGTGTACCTGGCAACATGTATACTCTGTTACAGCAGTATGCCAGCTATATTAACAACCATGCACATATGTTAGGTAGGGGTATGACATCAAAGACTAGGGTGGTTTACTGGTAATACTGTAAATGTACATTACAATCATTTCATTGGATGACATATTTCTTCATGCATTAGCTTGATATATATAGCCCCGGGGCGAGGTTGTGCATTGTATCCCAAACAGTGTGCCGACTACTGGTGTATACTGGTTTGTTATATGGAGTGTGGCAGGCACTGTCAGCCAGTTGTGGGCTGAGCACTGATATGTGCTATTGAATGTGTGTATCCTCTGATAGACAGATAGATGCTATATATGGCAGTTAAGTGATATCTGTACTTCATAATGTTAAGTGTGCCACATGACTTGCTCACACATATCGTTTAATTGTCTTCCAGGGTTATGGCTCATCAACACAATCCATCGTATACAGCTGCGGAGGAGCAGGAAATACAGAACAGCCTGGTGCAGCACTATAACCTGCTTTTTTCCAGGGCCAGCTAGCACCAGCATGAGCGTACTGCACTGTGGCAAGATCTTGTTTGCCGGGTGAATGACATAGGCATGCATAACCGGACATATGAGCAGGTACGCCATCACTGCAGTGATTTAATTATACATGTCCGGCAGTGTACATCTGATATCCATAGGCAACAGCTTGCCACAGGTGGTGGGGTGGCCATACATCCCCCCCTCACCAGAGTGGAGGAGCTGCTCCTAAGCGTGGTGGCTCCTGGCCTACAGCAGCAACAGCATCACACATGTGTCATCATGGAGGCTGGAGCCACCCAGCAGGATGACATGGATAATTCAGGTAATATGCCCTAGCTGTAGACTACCGTTACCTGTATTGTTAGAATATGCATATGTGAGATGTGTACTGTGTGTTTAGCAGTTGTGCTGCCCATCATGTGCAATACTGATATTTGGAATAGCATCTGTACACCTGTGACTGTTGACTGTTGTTCCACTGTAGTTTAGCACACTCACAGTAGTAATGCCACAGTTGTGGCCACTGACAAACTGTGTCATATTCTTGTAGGTCCCTCTGGTGTGACAGCAGGGCACATGATACATACTGGTGAGTGTGTTAACACTTTAATATTGGTAATGAAATGTGCATGTCATAGGTGAGGTGTAGGCCATGTACACGTAACACACCTACGCATAATGCATGCTGTGCATGTTTGCTGTGAGACATCAATCATCTCAGTAAAGTCAGTAGCTGCCTCAATCGCATGCAATGCACAGTGCAGCAAACACAATTGTGGCAACACTGTACTGCACATTGGATATGCATAGTTGCTACAGCTATACACAACCGAACACGTTTATCATACGCAGTTCACATAAACATGCTACATTTGGCATTACCACACACCCGCTGTAAGGTCACACTTCGGTATCCCACATGTCATGCACACACACATGATGTACCTCAGGGGTAGAGACCTATGATGGGGCTGTGCAATACTATGCAACACATAACACAGTCATGTTAGGCAATGCTCCCTATTGGGCACCTCACACACCCATGTACAAGGTGGCTGTGTAATTGTGAATGTAGCCACGGCACTGCAGTTCAGGTACAGCATGCTAGGCAGTAGTCTTGCACACATTAGTAGCTGTGAGTGACCACAAGATGCATGTTGATGATGGCACAGGGTTCTACACCCCATCCAGTTACAGTGACCATAATACTACTGATTGCAGTCATTGGTTTGCACCTCAATGTTGTGTGTGTGCAAGCATATGCACCTATACACAATATGCATAGCATGTTGTGTGTGTGCTTACATATGCCAGTATACACACTATTCACAGCAGTCACCATCCAAAGTGTCCCATATATGTCCTGGAATGCTAGTGGGTGTATAGGTCACTTGATGCACATTGGGTATGTGTGGTGTTTAATGTTGCAGTCGTGTAGCATGCCATGCCATGTCTGGCACCAACATATCTGCAATATGTCCACGCTCACCATAACCACTGTACACTGGCCATGTCGAGCATTGGGGTTCCTTCACATCAACATGCATCACTCATCCCATGTGTGTACATAGCATTCATGTGCTACACCCGTGCCCACTATTATCTGCTATGGATGCAGACACTGTACTCAGACATGGATATCTATGTGTCACACATATATAATGTGTCACACATGTATAACACATGCAGCCATGGCATGTATACTTGTGAGTGATGGTGCACAGGGCATTGCAGAGCTGATAATGCCTGCACAGCAATGTTGTGTCCTTGTACACATTGCGTTCCAGGGTGTAGCCAATCACTGAACAACTACACAGTTGCATCAAAGCCATGTATACTGCCATTAAATAGGGGCATCTACAATTGCACTGCATGGTCTTGTGCAACACATATTCTGCATGCTGACATGTGTGGTGACTGTTTACCTTGTGATACTGACACCCACCTTCACCCACTATAGAGTATGTGTTGGATTGCTGGTGTGTGTGTGTGTGTGTGTGTGTGTGTGTGTGTGTGTGTGTGTGTGTGTGTGTGTGTGTGTGTGTGTGTGTGTGTGTGTGTGTGTGTGCTGTAGTGAGGAGTGTATTAGTGTTCATGTGTTCATGAGTGCATGTGTGCATGTGTGCATGTGTTCATGTGTGCATGTGTTCATGTGCAGACCGTAAAGTGTGTTTCCTGTCTTCCTCTCACAGGTGCTGTGTTAGGGGTGGCCAGAAGCAGCAGGGAACCTGAATCCACTGCTATGAATAGTGGTGATGATGAGACATGTATTTTGGCACAGGAAGGTTTGACAGGGTCTGTCGTTGGTCCGCCAATCGACAGTACACAGCGCTCAACCCCATCTATGTGCACACTCATACTGTCAATACATCCCTCACCACCAATGGTCAGGCGCGGGACAGCATACAGTTGGCATTGACCAGGAGAGTGTGGTACCCATGGAACTTGCATCCCCTCACAGTAGCTATAGCCGTATTCCTGGAATGGTACCACATACGCGGAGGTCCAGGGGTTCTCAGGGGTGCACCGCTGGTCATATTGCCCCTGGCAGGAGTGCCCTCACAGGTCTTACGACGTCCAGTATGTACTGGGCTGTAATGCAGGCTCAGGCACATATGGAACAGTACACCAGGCAGGGACTTAGGGTGCAGAGGGAACATTACAACGCCATCAATGACAGCATCCTTAACCTTGCCGGTGCCATCCGGACTTACACCAAGGTCATTGATAGACGTTGGGGGGAGACATTAGATGCCCTCCACAATATGTCTTCCATGAGCAAGGACCATGCGGGACGGTTGTGACGTCAACGCGGATGCATGCCAGCAACAGCAACAGCTGGCAGTGGTCCCGGATGGCCCACAGTTCACAGCCGCTCCTATAGTGGCAGTACCAGCCCCAGCAATGCTGGGGCTTGCCTGTCCATTGACTGTCGTGCACTTGGCTCTGGCCAGTCCCAGCAGGGACATGGGTCCAATTGTCATACCTCTGCCTCCGATGACAGTACCCAGTCAGGGTTGATGCCAATACTGTCCATAGCACCCCTGCCAGGTACAGGTACTATGTCCGTGGCCAGAGACAGTGATCTGTATAGCCTAGCAGGTACAGTCTGTGGCTGTCCCACAAACTACCGTATATGGCAGCCACATGGTGGAGCTGTGTGCATGCAGACACACACACATTAACCAAACAACTAGGGCTCACACATACACACACACATTGCATCAACATTGGCCCATTCTGTACTGTTGTCCCTCACACACACACACACACACACACACACACACACACACACACACACACACACACACACACACACACACACACACACACACACACATGTCGATTGGATGGGTCAATGTCAGGCTCTGGCAAACAACAAAACGCCCTGTGCATATGATGATACCTGTGTCGCCTCCTGTCTTCTGTGACATTGACGGAGGAACAGGCTAACATGGTGCTGATGCACAGGGTGACACTATAGCAGTGTAGCAATATTAGCAAGTTGTCAACAGGAAAGTGTAATGACATCCTTGTAGGTATATCTGAGCAGACATTGTGCATCAAAGCTCTGATTGTCAATGTAGCATTGTTTACACCACTGTTAGGTCTGAGTATGTATTGTCCACCCATGTGCCACTTGGTTGAAGTGTAATGTGTTGTCAGCATGTATTAGTGAGTGAACAGTACGTGTGTGATGTGTGCAGTACAGATTTTCAAGTGTACATCTGTGAACATGGTGGGTGCGCACTGTCTGCATGCACGTGCATAGTGGACACATGGGACGTGTGGCATACCCTGTTGTCCACATTGTTAACATCTCATAGTATCTTTCAATGGCCAGTATGCATTCTACTACAGTTACGTACTAACATGGGTAGACATGTGTGTATGACATGGGTTGACACTATGCCTGTGGGTGATACTGTTAATATCTGTCAATGATTTGTGGTCTGGTAGTATACACAACCTCAACAGCATGACTATAAGCAATCATTGGATGATATCCTGACAAATGACACACAGTCGTAGGGAACTCAGTAACAGTTGGATCCTTCCGGTGCTACACTATAACACTAACCAGTGGTAATGATCGCCACCCATTCCTGTGACCACACCTATTTGGCATATAGCCCCTTTAGGTACATGCAAACACACTAGGGATGTGTCCATCCAAATCTGGAAATGCATGCATTGGCCTACAATGCATTCCCTGGATGGGACGCATATCCTACACAAGGGTATCATACAGACAGATACCTGTTGTCTGATACATGCTGTATAGCAGTAAGCCGACTATGGCATAGTCATCCACATGTATTATACATACTATCCCATTAGTACCACATAGGTGGTAGCCCTCAACATGTATGTTGGGTACCAATGTGTACATACAGCCTCATGTTATGTCATGTGTCCCTTGGTATCCACATATCCATAGGTATTGTGGAGTCCCAAGGTGTATCACATAAGACATTAGAGGCCTGAATGCATATCCACAAGGCAGCTGTACACCTATAAAGACTGTCCATTATTGGCAGTTGTTGTGTATGAACATGTGTGACATATACCCCAGGCATATACCCTCACTCACACTACTCTTAAGTAACTGTCATGGGTGTGTCTGGCACAGATGACCTTGGCCACAGATCATGACAGTGGACGGCCTTGTCACATACATACATACATATGTGACCTACGATCTGAGAAGCAGCGGCACAACCTGTCAATGGAAACAAATGTATTCATGTAGTATGCAGGCTTTACACCTATGTACTGATTGAGGGGACATGTACACACATATATATATATATATATATATATATATATATATATATATATATATACATTTGCCATGCAGGTACCTGGTGTGCAATGCACTTACTGTTGTAATCATAATATGTCATACCATAGTAAAAGCCAAACCCACACCGCAATGACCAATAGTGACACACACACAATCAGCAGGATTCAAACCCCTATCTAATTATGTTAAGATACTAGAGAGAGATGCATTAACATGGTGCGCTATTTGCTTTATTGGGTGGTTTGCCTTCTCCGTCTGTATTTGTAGGATGGTGACATCATCAGTCTTTCCAAAGAGGAATGTACCTCTTTTAGTGTGTTTTCCCAGTCTCCAAAAAGAGCACTCCTTTTAAAGACAATTGCACACATGCACACCATCCCCACACAGTCAGCATTTGCAGGATTCAAACCCCTACCTAACTATATTATGATATTAGAGAGAGATGCATTAACACAGCGCGCTATTTGCTTTACTGGGTGGCTTCTCTTCTCAGTCTGTATTTGTAGGATGGTGACATCATCAGTCTTTCCAAAGAGGAATGTACCTCTTTTAGTATGTTTTCCCAGTCTCCAAAAAGGACACTCCTTTCAAAGACATTTGCACACATACACACCCCCCCCACATGCACACTCAGTGTTTGCAGGATTCAAACCCCTATTTAACTATGTTATGATACTCAAGAGAGAGAGACGCATTAACACGGCACGCTATTTGCTTTACTGGCTGGTTTCCCTTCTCCTGCTGTATTTATAGGATGGTAACAGCATCAGACTGGACATGGTAATGTGTGTACACTTTGTTTTATGCCGTTGCAGGAATGGTCCATGTGGGTCGTAGGATATCAACAGCTTGAACAGCAACTCATAATCCATACCTTGTGTGATCTATCTGTGGACACATTGACATTCCTTCAAATGTCAACACATATGTATGCACAGCTTGTTGGTTTTGTGAGTACTACATGTGTCTGGGATGTTGGTAAAGGGCTATTCAAAGTCTATGTGAGACATGTGTAGCTGTGTTCAGTGATGTATGTCCTGGGTGGCTGCCTTGCAAACAGTCTAGCATGTTTGGGAACCATGATCTGCACATGAACAAGTTAGTAGGGTCATGTATGACTTCAACCATGATGGACTCCATGGCCTTGCAGATCAGACTTCATAGGCATGCTGGGCTGTACTTCCCATGGTGTGTTGTGCACCAACACTTGTATGGAGTGCCATATGTTGCTGTAACACATTCAGTGGTTCCACATCCTCTGTAGGGGGGAGGCTCAGCTGACTGTTCAGGTGCAGGATCTGTTTGTTCTGTAGTTTAGGCATGACACATATTGGGAATCAATGTATTCCACTTGCTGCCATGCTTTTGGCATTGGGGGTAGCTGTTCATCCATTCTACATGTGATATCTCCTGGTATGATGATATGGACTATTGTCAGTGGGAGGTGGGTCTGTATATATGGGCTTGTCTGTCAGGATGTCAGTATTGTCAGTCAGGTACAGTTGGCCCTGACTCAGGACATATATGGGTGTACATTGCTATATATGACATAGCTGTCGGAGGGGTCATGATTCAGTCTGGACTCCTTCTCAGCTACTCTTTACAGAACACCAATGAACCTGAGCACTAATCCCTGTTATACTCTTTTACACACTTAACACCCTACTGATCCTTTGTGATCTGGCTACAGTGTATGTCATCATAATATCCCGGCATGTCCAGGGGTCGTGTGTACTCTCCAGTCCAGCTGGTGAATATTGTGATGTTGACACAATGTCACATCTGCCTCATGTACACAGACAACCCTCTCCTCCTCCAGACAAACTCAGATATATGTGTGAGATGCACCTATAGAGACATACAGGGTGCTGAACTCTCTCGACTCATGACTAGCACAGTCTATCAGGTGGTGAAGGTAACCACACACAACACATATCAGTCTCACATATCTTCTGGTGACAACACTCAAACCACATTATCACACATAGACATACTCGGATGCTGTGAATTAACCCTACCTAAGCAGCAGAGACCTCCACAGCAGGCACACACACAACTGCTACCCCACTACAATACCCGCATATCAAATAGTTCACAATGTCAGTGTGCCACACAGTCAATGCCCTTCGGGCTAAACAACACACCTAATAAACTTGTAATAGATGACACTTATTGTCAGAGACACTGACGTACCACTCACCAGCCCAAACATGGGAATAGTCACTTTGGGCTGTCTGTTGGGTGCCAGGATCTACCACATAACACATGCAGTCAGGTAACTGCAAAGCAAGTACAGGACTGGCACCATCATTGACAATGCTGGTGCGTAAAACCTCAGACGTTACTCCCTGGACCACATGACATGGTACATGGAGGAACACTCTGATCATATAGCCCAGGCCAGTATGACCCTTACCTTGTCTAGCATCCTACACCCACCAGTTATGATGTCACAGGATACAGACAAACATATCACGTTTAACAGTTGGCTAACAAATTGGTGTCATTCATAGGGGATATAGTGTCTGTCAGCCTGTGGTGACATGTTCGACATGCCACATAGCTTCACTATGGACAGCTTGCACCTGTCACCCTTGGACCTTCGAATGGTGGCTAAGGCTCTTGCTATCACCATAGTGCATTTGTTCAGCAGGGCTCAAAAGACAAACCCACCTCCATAGACATTACAGGTTAAATGACACTAAGGGTAATGCTGCTCAACACCAGATGTGTTACCCTCATATTGCGGCCACTCAGGACTCTCCTCAGTATGGAGAATAGCGATATCTGTGCACTAACAGACGCCTAGTTCAGGCTCACATATGCAGACCAGCACTACCAGGTTATGTTTCATACCATGCTTTTTGACCACAGGACTTGGAACGGACAACACAACTAGGGGGACTATCCATATACATCACAGATACACACACCTCAGGGTTAGTAGCACTCACAAAGCATCACAGACCATACATATACAACTACCATTGTGCAAAACTGCCTTTCAGTTTGTTGCCTGCTACAGACCACCCTCCCATACTCAGGAACCACACTCGGCATTCCTGGGAACAGTGGAGAATATGAAGGGCTCCACAAACACCATTATATTGGGTGACTTCAAATACACAAATATTGACTGGGGATACTACTCAAGCCCAAACACCCTCGCCCTACAGTCGCTACAATTTGTAAATTCATATGCTATGGCATAACCAGTCACCACAGCCACAAGACACAATACATATTGGACCTGATCATCACCAACATGGGGACTCTATGTTCCACACCAGCGATATACCCCTCATTGGTAAGGTCAGAACATACATATATCTCACTGGACATACATATACCCTCCACATACCCATCCTGTGTAATCTTGGTGAACTTCTCATGAGCCAACGTCTCACTTCACCAAAGCAAGGTGGTATCCTTCAGAGACCCTGAGACAGTGGCAAATACGGCTCCGACTGCTGAATCCTTTACATACACATTCTATGGACACCTAGTGGACTGCATGGATTGTGCTATCCCAAATAACAACAGGACTCACTCCTCCAATGGCAGGGGACCTGTCTGGTAGACCCCAGCCATTAATAAGCTGTACAACGTCAGGAGGAAGCTACTACATGATAGAGCACAATCCCAGATGGGGAAAGCATCTGTGCTCTGTACTAGCAGACAGATACGATCACTCATGAACTTATCTAAGGGCTGCTTCTCATGGACAATTGCACCAGACACATAGGACTATCACAAGGCCTTCTTCAGTTATGTCAGGAACCTGGCTGGACACTCACTGATATGCTGTGAGTTACTGCATACTGACTAAACTTACCCTGAACCCACTGGCATTGCCAACATCCTGGCAAACAGGTTCATTGCAGATGTATCCCCCTAGGGAGCAGCTATCCATCCCAACAGAGTGTAGCCTCCCTGATATCACACAGTAACAGGTGAGTGCTGCCCTCCCCAAAGCATACATCACTGCATCAATGGGGCCAGATGGTGTCCCGGCATGCATCTTACACGAGCTTCATGACAGACATAACCCTCACATTACATCACTGTGCAATATCGGAGTTACTACAGGATATGTACCCAGGGAATGGTGTACAGCGACAGTGGTCCCACTCCACAGAGTTGGTGCCACAACGGACCACAGACAATATTGCCCTATAAGCCTAACTAGCCTGTTCTGCAAAGCTATGGAGCGTATTGTCATGGGTCACTTACACATAGACATCGGGAACCTACAGACACTGTGTCCTACACATTTCAGCATTGTTGTGGCCAGATCTTGCCTCTTGAACATGTTTGTATTCTTTAGACAGTTAACAGGTCCATCGACATAGGGACAGTTGTCCACACAGCCTACCTGAATCTTGCAAACCCCTTCCACACAATAACCCACTGGGCCATTATGCATAGGCTCACCAGTGTCGATATGGGCACATATCTCACATGATGGATTGCTACCTGGATCAGGGATAGCACCCACATGGTCAGAACTGCAGGTTCCATGTCTGACTATACACCAGTTACACGTGGCATCCCACATGGCTCAGTCCTGGGACCTCTCTTGTTCAGTATATATTTGTCTGACGTACAGGCTACCACAGGGGGAATATGGCTGACCTTGTTCACACTTGACTTCAAACTGGGTGCCATAATCAACTCTCCAGCTGCCACATGCATATTCATACAGGGTCTCACAGAGATGGATGACTGGTGCCTGAGCCATGGCCTACAGCTAAATGCCATTAGTTGCATTGTCATTCCCTTTGGGAATAGCAACATGCCCACACATTGCCACATAGGTAGTACTCCATTACATACGGTAGGAGTTGTTAGGTGATTGGGGACATGACTTGTTTGTACTTTCGCCTTTGACATTCATGTTGCCAAAGTGGTTGGACAGACCTTCTATATAAGCCACCTTATCCCATATGGTTTCACATCTAGATCGAGTGAGGTCATTGTGCCCCTATACTCATCACAACCATGCTTGGTTACAATGCAACATTTGGGGTGTACCTTACCCAACACCTGCAGCAACTGTACTGGCCACAGAAGTTCCTCACCAAGCAGATGTAGGGACTCACACGGATGACCTGCACAGTTCAGATGCAGTAACTCCAGCTATACTCAGTCACTTACCACCTACTCGGATATGATGTGTGCCTGTTGTTTACAGAAATACCCAACCCAGAATTACTAGACATGCTCCACCCCAGGATATCTGACTCCCTTGGAGCTACACACTCCAGGGACATGTACCTCAGCACAGATGTTAATAGGACATGCTGGAGGGACAGATTCTTATCCCAGGGCCTCCACTCACTCCGGATTGTGATCACAGTTTCACATAGGCAGAGCCACCCACTGAGCACCTACAAGGGACATCTTGATGGCTGTATGGGTGATTGTATGTTTACCCCTGGGATATCTTCGGTGTCCCTGCTAGACAGAGGCACACTAGCCTAGACATACATGGGCTATCTTGTGTGACCTACTATTCACTGGCACAGTGTAGTAATCTGACAGGGTTGCAAAAGCCAAACACACTCTGGCTAGGCTTGTACATGCCCTAGGGCAGATAGCCTAGTATCGACCTCTGAACCTATGCTTATGTTCGGGATGCACAATATTTATTGCTGATACTGTTTGCAGGTCTTTATTGTCTTTGCTTTCCCAGTTTCTATGAACAACTTAGGTATCTGCAGAACATATTTGATTATGACAGGGTTCCACTATATTATATATGTGTCTGTTGTCATGTAACTGTGTGCACAGGTTGGATTGCTGGATAGTGAGAGGTTCCTGGGTTAACACATGCAACTGCCAGATATGTGTGGCCCACTGCTGTACTCAGACATGGCCTAAGTGTGTGAGCATGCCCAGTTCAGGCTTTCCATGTTTTGTTGCCTGACATTTGTCTCATTTATTCAAGTGTGTGAGCATGCCCAGTGTGACCTTTCAGTATGTTGCGATCTGAGGTCCACTACATTTTGGATGTGTGTGAACATGACCAGTATTAAGATTTATACTGCGTGTGTGTGTTGGAAGTCAAGTTCTGTTCTTACTGCAGGACTCACCTTTGTGTCATAACTCAACAGGGATTATGCTGTGCTTGCAGGGTTTCCATGAGATACTTTGCATAGACATATCAACATTCCTTCATACTGGCTGACCACTGCAATACTGTCATAGTTTACTGGTTCAGTACTTTAACTGTAGTGCACAGTATCCTGGGTTCGAGGCCGATCACTGTTTTATATTTTTATACTGAACAGATCAGACTGCTTAAGGGCCAGTTAAGCAAATATGACCATGTTGGCTTTTGTTCAGCTATGCCCTGCTTAGACCAGGCTTGTCCAACATTGCTGAATATTCACCAACTTTGCTGGACGTTGCCCAATATTACTCAACATTGACCACAGTTGCACTAGTTGGTGTGTGCAATTCTGTTTGCATATACTACATGGTGGTAAATGCTGTTTAGCACTGCTTTAAATTGCTTAACACATGGCAATCATGCCTCAGGTGGTGCTGCAGGGCTGCCTATGTCAGATGCACATACTACACTCCCTGTACATGTTTGAAAGCAGGTAGTGTCAACTTATGCATCCCTTTTACTATATGTGCGAGTCAGAGAAAGGTATCATTTCCAGAGTTCCTACTGAGCCAGTGTATGTGCTATGCGTTGCCTCTTTGCCAAGTCCAAAACATACTGGGCACGCCTCCTTCTGCCTACTGGGGCAGGCTCAGGTTGTTCCTCCTCCGAGTCAAGCTCTGCCTGTGATGACCTTGGCAATGGTGGGGGGCTGTTTGGCCCAGGCCTATGCTGGTCTTGCTGCAGCTGTTTTTGCAGGATCATATTATGTAGCATAGCACAAACCATGACAATTTGGGTACATGTAGTTGGTGAGTAATTCAAGGCTCCATCAGATGTGTCCAAGCACAGGAACCATAACTTCAGCAGCCCAAACACACGCTCGATTACATTTAGTGTTTGGCGTGTGCCTCATTATAGCGTTCCTGTTCAGGCGTGTGTGCATTTCTGATGGGTGTCATCGGCCACGGCTCCAGTGCATAGCCAGCATCCCTCACTAGGTGACCATGTGGGATGTCCCCATTGGCAAATGTCTGGTAAAGCTGCGTCAGATGCCAGATATGGGAATCATGGTAGCTTCCAGGGCAGCCAGCACACACATTCAGTATTATGCCCTGGGCATCACACTCGACCTGGCAGTTGAAGGATGGGAAGCCCTTGCGGTTGAAGTAGACCCTACCCCGCTCACCGGCTGGTGCTTTGATGTGTATGTGCGTGCAGTCTATTACACCCACTACCTCAGAGTATTCCGCTATTTGCTGGAAGAGATGCATATTACAGGCCAATACCTCACAAGAATTGGGGAAATATACATGATCACCGATGTGCTGACATGGCATCCAGGAACTGGTGCAGTACCCTGGATGCTGATGCCTGTGATATCTCCATCATATCACCAGTTGGTCTCTGGAAGATACCTGTTGCTAATATTCTTAGGCCAACACATACCTTGGTTTCCACTGGGATGGGTTCCCCTCTGTTGGTTCTGTGTGTGAGGCGTGGCCTGCACAGCTTAATAATTTGCTGCAGGAAGGCTCTGTCCACTCTATAGCGCTCCACTATCTCCAGCTCATGTAGCCCCTGATAGGTTACCCTGGGCCTGTACACTCTTCTCTGTCTCCTCACTGTGGGTTGTCCAGCAGCATTTCCATTGTCACCACCCTCAGCATGTTGTATATGTCACCTTATAACAGCAATGGCAGCCCCTAACATTTCTTTGTCTCAGTAAAGCTTTTTCAGTTTTCACTTCTATTAGCTTACTGCAGTGTCTCTTGTGAGAAACATTATGGACTGTTGTTTGCAGAGTTTTAAGTGCTAGGCTGGGCTGGGCTAGTGTACTGCCTGTGTAATTGCCTGATTCTGATTGTTTTCACCTGCTAGCTCTGCTAGCACTCCCTGGTAGCTTCCTACTATTTGTTGTGCTTCCTATTTCCTTTCAGTTTCCTCGGGGTGGGGGGATCAGCGCCACGCACACAAGTGCAAACACACTCACAGCAGCTCACACACGCGCGCACATGCTTTACACAGACTACAACTTGCTTATTCAGGTTAAAATGCGCGCACACCAGCGCAAACGCACTTACAACACTTTAAACTGCCTTATACATGCTTACTCCAGCTTAAACGCATGCAGTCATGCTTACACGCGTGCACACTGTCTTACTCGGGTTTACAGGCGCGCGCATACCTGCTCAGCAAGAAACTTTGGTGTTATTCATGGCATACACCTTTCATTTCTTGCCTTTACCTAGCCTTCCTATTGACACACCTCTTTCAATGATGTGTAAATGACAGCTGACACATGCCACTCTGCTCCAATGTGCTTCCCTTCTTTCATACATACCTCACTCGTGATGTCATCTATCTTCTACTCTGTTACTCCCCTTATCCTACTCCTACACTCCACTGAATGTGCTCATTTGCTATGTAAACCTGAGATTCACTATCCTAACCCTCCTTTGCATGAGATTGCCTACTAATGCTGGTTACATCTCTTAGAGTGTGCTTCCCCCCTTAGCAACCTCTACTCGGTGGCCATGTTTTCTTCAGCCTGCCATTCCCTTGCATTGTAAATTAACAATTTAAATAAAATCCACATTTGTGGGTTTTAATTTTTATTTTTCTGGTTTTTAGAGCACAGCCCGTTTGTGTGGTACTGCGCTATGCTTAAACATCGGAAATCGGAGAAAAAAATAAATTATTTTTTTTTTCATATTGCATCAGGAAACATTGCCATTGGCCATATATTTGGCCATTGGCATGCTTCCTGCACTGGATGCAACCTTTATTTCGAGCTGTCACGGTTCCGTTTTGCTATTTGCAGAATGGTACTCAGTTGTCAACTGAGTACATTTCTGCAGATAACACTGCTCTTACTCGGACAGGTTCGGATTTCCTGAATCGCAAATCTACCTCATTTGCATGCCTTTCACCGGAAGTTGTGGTAATTTGCATAACCCGGCCCTGTCCGTGTAAGAGCTGTTTTAGGAGCTCTCTGGCACACCCCTGCAGGCTGTTCCTGGATCACTCATCGGACATGATGGCTGCATGGAGTCTTACTCTACTCTTAGACTCCATGCAAGCCATCGTGAATCCGGCCCAATGTCTAGCTTACATGCAGTTTAGCAGATTTATCTACCCCTTTTTAGAGACAAATCTAATTTTTTGAAAATATAATGTTAGATGGTGCCCATACAGTCAATGCCCTGAAATGATCTCGCAAAAGCATGCAAACATTACAAGTGAACATTAAAGTTATTCAAAATACAAAATGTATTATCAACATTTACTAAATTGTCATAGTGATTTTGCCACTGTATTGAAAACATTTCAAATTATGAATTGTTTTATGGTCTCCACACATCTACTCAACCTACCTAACCATAAAAATTTCAAATCTCAGCTATTCTCTCATCTTTCTTCCAAATGGGAATGCCCTTGCCACGCTCCAACTTAAACCCCTCCCCCCATTCCACCTTGCACTGACTCATCCAACTACCTTTGCTATTACTTCATCCCACCCAAAACAATACCTCCCCCTACTAAGAACTAATTTTCTCTCTAATATCTATTGTACTATATTCTCCAGTCTCAAATATACTATTACCCTCTCCATGCATAATATTTTCCTAACCTACTAATGGCTAGTAGCTATATATTTTGAAATGTTAAACCTACAATTGAGTTTATAACAAAAATATTCACTTTAAGTAAATGTTGAAATTTCTGTATTGAATTATGTCTTTTCATTTTTGCAACATTGTAACAAGCCAATTGCAAATATCATGGAGCTTATATGTAAATGTTTAATTAGCTATATGAACTATATCCTTTTGTAAAATGTGAAATGTAACTTGCAATTATTGTGGAGCTTTTCTTCCCAGGCTTCTACTGAAAATGGGCACTTCTTGGCACAGTGGACTTCCCCGGTCATCAAACTTAAATAAATAAATATGAAGGCTAATTGAGGTAGAGCTGGAACCAGATTGGGAACCCATAAAAGAAAAACTCTGAGGCATAATGCTATGATTTGAGCTTGCACAATGAAGGAACATGATTCACTGGTTTCCTTGAAGGCCAGAGCTTTTGTGTCCTACTTTTTCTCCCCCTCTAACATCAATTGATTACTTGACATGGTTACAAGACATATTGTTGGTCTGCAGAATAATATTGTCCATAGACACTTTTTGTATGAATCTTTGGCCTTTTGGTCACTTTGTTGGGCTACATGATACGGAATAATCAAGACTCAGTGATTGTCTCTTTTGCAGGCTTGTCATTTTGTATATACCTTCCGAGCATTAGCTGTGAAGGACAAACTCCAGTGGCACTCTGTGAAGTAGCTTGATATGCCATGAGTGCATTATGAAGATCTGACTTTCTAAGCATTTTCTTAAGTGTTTGCACTGCTGTCTCAGCTTCATCATTAGATTGTGGATGCCAACAACTAACATGACTAACTGCATACAATTATCAAAAACTAGTTCAACAGGTGTACCATACCTTAAGAACAAAGCCTTGAATTTGGCTATTATATGTTGGATAGCTGTAGCTGAATACACTTCATCTTCCTTGTGATCCCACAAAAGCTTCAATATTTTACTAGGCTTGGCTGTAGTACTGTGTATTTGAGTAAAAGAAATTGAAGTGCATTACTGCGGCTTTTCTTTTTTAATCTCCAGTGAACATCTGGGTAAACACACTCCACAAAGTGGCTATAATCCTGACAACATGGGCTATGTTTGTGAATGAAAGTGACTGCCCCAGCCTGCTTTTATTTATTAAATGAAAAAGACGTTAATCCAGGCTTGTAGCACTAGAGTACATAGTTTGAAGCAAGTAGGAATACCTTACTACATCTGCTATGTGTTTCTTTTAAAAAAAAGTTGAAAATAAATTACTGTGGCCATTGCTTACGTATTAATTTTGTTTTATTATGATCAGGCATCTGATGTGGTCACAGTATACAAAATTGCTATGCTTACTCGGTACATTGGCTATCTGTGAATGAAAATGATTTTACCATGCTGTAATTTATTAAGGTTAAGCAGTCATTAATTTCACTTTACAGAACTGGTATCAATTTTCTGAAGCAATGTGGATTACTTTACAGTGGTGAGTGTGTGTGTGTGCAAAATAGAGCTAAAATAAATACATTTTTTATTTTATTTCAACCAGACATCTGAGGTACACATGCTCAACAAGGTGGTTGTAACTGCTGGTTACATGAGTTGTCTTTGTGGATGAAAGTGACAGCTGTTGCTGGAGTTTGCTTACTTTAAACCCATTAATCTGACTTTGCAGGATGGATATGCACTTTTTGTGTGAAGCAGGCTGGTATATTTTATTATGACTGCTGTCATTTTTTGTTTGTTTTTTCTTTATAGTCAAGAAAGTGATGTTTACATAATGCACAAAGTGGCTATACTTTTTTGTACAGAGGCTTTGGTACAGAGGCTGTGTCCATGGATGAAATTGGCTGGCCTTGCTTGCATTTGACCATGCTAAATGGTGTTTAATCTGGCTTTGCAGGACTAGTGTGTGTTTCTATGAAGCAGGCTGGAACACTTTACTGTGGGTACCATGTGTTTGTGTAAAACAGAGTTAAAATAGATTACTACAGCCATTATTTTTATCGCAATAATAAATGAGAGTATACAGTCAACAAAGTGCCTATAATTCCTGAGTATAGGCGCTATATGTGGGGGATGACTGACCCTGTTGATGTTTTATTATGCTAAACAGTCATTTATTTGTCTTTGCAAAAATTGTTTGAAGTGAATTGGAAGAACTTACCATGGCCATGTTGTTGAAATCACAATTAGACATCTGATGTTTACAAACTCAATAAAGTAGCTGCCTGGTAGTCGGCACAGATGTTTAAGTCTGTGTGCTATAATTCCTGTGATACATGGTTTAATTCCCTGTGTCCTCGTTTGTCTACTGTGTGACCTTGAGAAAGTCACTTAATAAGACAGTGTTTGGGAGACAACTGAAAATTGGGGTTATGCTCCACAGTGGTCATCTGAACAGAAAGTCTAGTAAATATCTATGAACCTATAGAAGATGATATGTAGATAAAAGTAACTTTTCTGTGTCATTGTTTGATCTCAATTTAAAACTTTGTGATTTGGCTTTGGAGTAGCAATACCACACAATACCGTGCCATATATGATATTTCCAAAAATTTGTATTTTATTTTCATTTTCAATACACTAGCCATTTATAAGTTCCTTCTGGAGTGTGTTTGTGTCACAGCGGGATTTGACAATGACTCCCAGTTAGTAGTAATCTACACTCTTGGTGGCAAGGGGTCTTGGTTCTTAGTCTGTAGGTCAGAACTGCCCTTACCATCTGCTCCATTTGTGTTTTGTCTTACCACGTAGAGGCCTATTTGTAATGCATATAGTTTATTAATTATGTTATTAATGAGAATAGTATCAAATGTCTTGGCTAAATCATGGTAGGCTGTGTGCACATAGTGACTGCTTTCAACAACTTGAGTTGCCTTTCGAAGCTGTTACCTGGGATCATTAGACAAGATATAACTTTTACAAAATTGCTGTGTATCTAGCCCAGTGATGGTGAACCTATGACACGTGTGTCTAAGGTGACACATGCCATGATGTTTTGGATAACACATCAGCAATCACCAACACCCGAGTTATCAAAGACACTGCTTTTGCATTCATTGCCCATGTGAAACACACTGAATTATTTTGTGCCATGAGCTTTTGACACGCCAAACCAAAATGGTCCGCCATCACTGATCTAGCCTGAGGATGTCAATGTTAATCAAGTCTGTAATTATGTGTTTTGTGGCTTTACAAATGAGGCTCATCAGGGTGATTGTCCTATAGTTTAAGGTTAGTAGTAGGGCTACCTTTATGGAGTGGCATCACCAGTGCTGTATGCCATGCTACTGTGGTTGAACTCGTAGCCAAGCTCAGGTTTGATAACTTATGGAGAGGTTCTGTCAGGGCATATTTAGTACTAGTTAACAAACAGTCCAGTATGTTATCTGGTCCAGTGGAGGAAGTGTCTTAGTCTTAGCACCTTCAGAAACATGCAAATTAGTGAAGATGGGGGGTTGAGAGATAGGGGTATCATAAGAATTTTGGATAATTATCTTAGGAGTCAAATTTGCACTAAATCTAGGTGCATAATTGTCCTTAGCTTTAAATACCAACTTGAGTTCATAGGCTATGTTAATAGATCTAATATACTTTTTTTAATTCTTAGCAAATGTATTTATTTACTTATTGACATTTGATTACCAGAAAGTAAGAATGGGTAGGTGCTTATTTTCTGTGAAGGCTGGGGGAGAAAAGCTGCAATGTATTACAAAAACATTTTAAGAGCAGTAGTTTTGCAATCTTCATAAACAATACAAAAACTCTACAGTTTGAATAACTATACAAAACTGAACATAAGGTGAAAACATTGGTTAAGAACAGATACAACTTGTATGACAATGATTTAGTATTTGGAGAAAATTTAGCCAGATTATAGGTAAATTAAAGATAAGTTAGTATAATACAAAACAGGAATGTCAATATGAAGTGAGAGAAAATAAAACAGGGTTATTGCATATTTCAAGAAAAAACAGGTAGAAAGCAGGAAGGCAGGCAAAACACGAACGCAAACACTTCTCCTTAGGGCAACCAAATCCTTTATTGTTAAAACAACAAGATAAGCACTTTTGTCTCAATTTTAGACAATCAAAGAGACTTCATCAGATAAAGATTCTGTCCTCATGTCTGGAACATCCCCTTCCTATTTGTTGGTCTGTCTCCACAGTGTCTGTCGTAAGAGGTATATCCAACTACCATCTGTGATGCTGTTTGTCAAACATCCACATGAAATCCTGCCCACAGTGAATGAAAAGCACTTATCTTGTTGTTTTAACAATAAAGGATTTGGTTGCCCTAAGCAGAAGTGTTCATATTCGTGTTTTGCCTGCCTGCCTTCTACCTGTTTTTTCTTAGATTACTGGTTTTGTTTTTGCCTTGGTGTGGTTATTGCATATTTAGAAAGTGAGCTGGGGAGATAAAGTGATTTAAGTAAGGAAATGAGTGAAGATGTGAGGGAAAGGAAGTGTAAAGTATGAACAGGTACTTTTTCATATTTAGGGATATAGTCTATCCTGGGACTGAGCAAGAACAGACACTAGTTTTGGTTAGGAAGCCTTTCAGAATGGTTTTAAAGGACTGGAGGGAAGGTATTGTCTTCATGGATAGATGTAAAGAGTTCCATACCTTAACCACATGATATGAGTACAGAACATGCAGAGCAGATTTGATAGGTTTGTAGATGGAGAGGGATTTTTGGTCACTGGATCATAATGACTGATTGGGAGCATAGTTGTGTAGAGTGGCATTTAGTGCTGGACAAGCAGATGGATTCTGGATAATTTTATAGCTGGTAAGAAGTTGTGTGTTAGTTGATGGGGTATGTCTAACCAGTTTAGGCTTTCTAGTGCTATACCTGCTATACCATGGTGGGTTATGAAAGGGTATTTGCTGTAAATGTATCCACTTTATTGTAGCAATGCAAGTTTTGATTTCTTTTAATGCCTGGATGTTAGTAAAGCTGGGAAACCCCATAAAGTAGTGATGGGAGGAGGTTAGTAGTGGAAAGTGCAGTTTTAGTTGTGTTGGTGAGAAAACTTTTGGCTCTGTAAATCATCCCTAACTTTTATTCATTTTTTAATGGCATTTTGCATATGCAGGTCAAATTTAAAATTATCCTCCACTGTCATTCCTAATAATTTGCTATGAGAATAGACTTCAATGATTGTATTATTAAGAGAGGGTATATTAAATTATGTTTTTACACTAGAGATGGGTTTTGGGGAAAAAAATAAGTGTTTTTTTTCATGAGTAGGATTGCACATATGTTATGAGATACACAACCATGTTTCAGTGGCTATTAAAGCTTCCTGAGTAATTTTTTTGGAGATGTGCCAGGTTTTCAGTTATGCATATAAGTGTATAGTCATCTGCATATTGTATTAGGGATGCCTGTTGTGTGGATGTGCAGAGGATGTTAGCGAGAATGTTAAAGAGGAGGGAACCAAGGATAATAGAGCTTTGTGGTACACCGGTAATGACTGGGAGGTATGGCGAGAGGGCAGAGTGCCATTTTACTGACTGATATCTATTGGATAGCTAGCGTTTGAACTACAGAGGTGTGGGCTGAGAGAGACCTAGTGAAGATAATTGAAGTAGAAGTTTATTGTGATAAACTGTGTCAAAGCTTTTAGGCAAGCTTTTTGACAGTATGTATAAGTTAGAAGTGCAGTGATAGTACTATGGGAGGGGCAGAAGGTGTGTAGTGTGAGGGATAAGGATTCTTACTGTAGGCAATTAATTTAGCAATTGTTTGCAAGCATTTTGTAAAAATACAACAATAACAGAAAACATAATAATAGCAAATGTAAATTCTTATATATTGTATACAATGTATGGTCAACTTTATTGGTTGCCTTATATTTTGCTTATTTTCTATTATTGTAGTCACAAATTGTACCACTTTGTTATTGTCTTAATATATGTTACCATTGTTTGATATTTTAATTTTGTTTAGTGCACACTGTGGAGCTTTTCTCCACAGGCCTCCTCTGAAAATGGGCACATACCCAGTCGGACTTTCCCAGTAAACAAATGTCAAATAAATAAATAAATATGTATATATATATATATATATATATATATATATATATATATATATATCTACTGTTCTTCAATGAATTCATACTTCACCGAATGTCAGAAAGCCGAGTACAAAGAACCGAAACTGCACTTCAACGAAAATCCATCACTCCGAACTACACTACGCCAAAACTCAATATCACAAAACTTCACATGTCAAACACATTTTACCCCCAGAACTTATATATACCAACTCAGAGATCTCATTACAGTGTGGAAAGGGTATATTTCCTTATCGTCTCTGTACTGCGACCCATATCAAAAAGCTCCTGTTTATGTCCTACTCCCATTGCTACTTTAACAAGTACTGAAAAAACACCATACCTGCTCTTCTACCTGATACCAGAACCTCTGAACGTTCTTTAAGACTGCATAATTCGAAGCAGTGCATTTTCATTTAAGTGTAGTTTTGGTTGTTTTTATATGGCGTTCTGACATTCGGTGAAGTGTGAATTCACCAAAGAAAAGTAGACATATATATATATATATATATATATATATATATATATATATATATATATATATATATATATATATATATAGAGCTATAGATTTTATAGAGAGAGAGACAGATAAATAGATAAACAGATATGTATATATGTATAGTGTATATACAGATATGTATAAAGTATATGTAAATATATGTGTTGTATATGTGTGTGCGTGTGTGTGTGCTTTTATGTATATATATATATATATATATATATATATATATATATATATATATATATATATATATAAAAATGTATGTACATATATGTATGCATGTATGTCTGTGTATGTATATATATATATATATATATATATATATATATGTGTGTGTGTGTGTGTGTGTGTGTGTGTGTATGCATATGTGCATAGATACACACACACACACACACACACACACACACACACACACACACACACACACACACACACACACACACACACATATATATATATATATACATATATGTATGTGTATACATTCATAAATTGATACATACACACACACATACACACATACACATGTATATATATATATATATATATATATATATATATATATATATATATATATATGCACATATACATATATGTACCTCTTCACTTATGTCCCTTTACACCCTATCTCACTCTCTGTGGAGCTCTGATCAGTTTATCTTAGCTATCCACAAGCCTAAAAAGTAATAGGACAACAGTTATATATAGCTATTCAATTGCCCTAGCCTGTTACAAACTCCCACTAAGCTTTCTCTTCAGAAAAGTATTAAAAGAAACACTGCAAAACTCATGAATCTGCTCATGCCAAAACCCATCATAACATATTTCAGCTACTAACTGATTTTGTTTACTAATTACATCTTCTGTCTGTACTAATCTTATCTACTCTACTTTCCTCTCTGTTTCCATGGCCTCAGAAGCAAACTTATCTATACCTTGGTTTCTCTTTCTTCTATGCCTATCTTAATCCCCTACTACTACCCTTGGCTTTTTCTTCCCACCTTTCTGAGTTCCACCTCTTATTTAACTACTTAGCTCTAATAACTTCTGTGTATTTATTCAAAGTTCTAAGCTGTATGCTATGTATTTAAAATATCCTGTAAATTTTGTTATCTTCCGTTTGCATCCATTTTTTTGAACTTGTCTTTGAAATTATTTCTTTATGAGGCTTTCCTCCCGTGCCTCCGCTGAAAATGGGCCATTGCTCAGTCAGACATACCCAGTTAACAAATATCAAAAAAAATATGTTTTTAAAATCGGAATATTTTCCTTAGCTTGGAGGTCTTTAGGCATGATGAGTTTTTTCCTTTTCATTGTAGTTTTTATTTTGATGATAGATATGCAAGGTGGTTTGCTTTTAAATTTCTCATTATATTTGTTTCTAGAAGGGACTGCTAATTCTATGCATTTATTTATGTGGGTGTAAAACTCCTTTATGCATCTATCTGTTGAGGTGATGTCTGTACCATTATAATTGAGCTTTAAGACTTCATTATAAATTTTGATTGGATGTATATGCCTAAAGTCTTTGAATTCTGTTGCATTGGTTTCTGAAGTAGATATTTGAGAGAAAATGTTACTAGCGTATGGTCTTACTTAACCATTAGAAGGAGTAACTAGGGAAGTTGTGTGTGATACTACATTTGCAAATACCAGATCAAGAATATTTTGTCATAGCAATCTGGTCCCGAGTTATTTATTAGATCTAAAAAGTTCTATGCATATCCTTCATTGGAGGTGTAGGAACTGCTGTCATTTGATGGATAATTAAAGTCTCTCACAATGAAGGAATTCTTTTTTGTAGGAACTACATGTTTAGGAACCTGACATGAGCTTTGTGGTTCACTGAAGGTATGCTGTTACAGGAGATACACTGAAAGCTGATTTTGTTTAGTGTGATTTGGATTTAAGTTCAATCTCTGGGTCTCTGGGAAACTATCTAGAGGTGATATGGTCTCCAAAAATACAGACACACCCCAACAGTTGCAGTTGGGTCTGAAGGCATGATAGGTGATAAATACAAGTATGAAGGGAAAACATTCTGGGCATTTAAATAATGTTTTCAGTGATTACACATACATGGATGCCTTCTAAATGTAGGAGTGCATCAAAGTCAAGCAGCTTGTTGTCTAGACTTCTGGCATTGAGCAGAACCAACTTAACTACATTCTATTTTGATACTGATATGTTTGTTATGCTGGAATATTCAGTGACGAAGCTGGGTAAAACAGAGCATATGGGGTCAGGAAGGGCTTTAACCAGTTTGCAGAAGTCTTTGAATGAGAGGTACAGACCATCCTTGGCAAAACAAGTAGTACTGTTAAATATATTGTTCCATGCTGATACACTGTAAACCCCTGTTAGAATGACACCAATTATTTAGGCAATTGTTGAAGTCAGTCATCCTTTCTTTGTACTTATGTATCATGCATGGAGCAGGGAGGTTTCTAGTCAGTGTCAGAGACTTGTCTGCATCTGTGACATGCACAGAAAGCTCAGGCATGTCTCTGTGCATCTCCCAAAGTTTTATTTTCCCCAAGTTGCTCACCCCTACATGCAAAACTACTATGTTATAGTTATATTTTCTGTTGCAAGGGTCCAAAGAGCCCTTAAGATGTCTGAGATCCTAGCACCTGAAAGGCAACTCACTGTCACCCTCTCTGTACAGTCAAGTAAGTAGGGAACCTGTGTGTCTAATTATGGTGTCACAAATACCAGACCAGTTTTGTTTCTGAGGTAGGTTGGTGCACTTGAACTGAGGCCCTTTATCTTATGGTGACTTTTTGTTGAAAGTGAGATATTATGATTTTTGATTTTGAGTTTTTCCTGATACGATTTGGGTAAGGATTCCTTTGCACAGTTAGAGAATGTCGATGTCTAGGAAAGTGTAGAGACCGTTAGTATGGAGGAAAGGTTGAAAAGGAACTGTTGCATGGAAAGAAAAGATGACTGTGGGAATATTAGGGTGCCATAGTGAGTGGGGGGTGATTTGTGGTGTGCACTTGATGGTGAAGGAATTAAGCGCTCTGTGGCAGTGCAGTGTCATATAGGGGTCTGTACTGTGAAACTTGTTTGTGCAGCTCTCAAAATTTTAACACCAGCCCTGGAAGAAATGCAGTTACCTTATTAATGGTTTGACTATAGACAACTAATCTTCAAAGATTTCCACAAACAAACTAATGAGCCACAATATCAATAAAGAATAGTGGTTCAGTTCCATGTATGCATTAAACATGCCAAAATTAATATGTGGAATCACAGAAGGAAGATACTTGAAATGGTGTTGGCTACTTACAGAAAAAAAAAATCATGAGCATGTCTTTGTGTGTTTGTTGTGTGTGCATGTGTATGCGTTGAGCAAATTAAGTTCTCTACACCATATGTGTAATGTTTCCTTACCTCTTTCTGTTCCTGTGAAGCACTTTCTGTTCATAGGTTCATAGGTTCATAGGTTCATAGGTAGGTTCCCTGGCTTATTCCACCCAAGAAAGTTATTTTCCTGTGCCACTGTCGAGCAGAGACACAGAAGTGATTCCCGGGGTGTAGTTCCTATCTCCCATCCACTCATCAAGATTTTTTTGAAGAGTGCTAATGAAGAACGTTGCTTGACATAGATGGGTAGCCTGTTCCAGAGTATGGGACGTCGCTGTGACAGGAATCTATCCCTCCAGCATGTCCTGTTTATTGTGGTGACAAGGTTTAGGTCCCTAGAGTGTGTAGTTCGGAGGGATTGGGATTTCTTTAGGTGTGGCATGTCCAACAGCTCTGGGTTTGACATAGCTTTGTATGTTAGGCAGAGCTCAAACAGCATCTTTATATATGGCAGCATACACAGAAACGGAAGAAAAATATTTTTAATTTCATGGCTTAGGTAAAAAAGGGCCTTACATTGAGAATGTCTGTGAGCTATGGTTCCAGTAGTATAGGGTTTGATTCACGCAGTCCTCATTTGCATACAGTATGACACTGAACAAGTGAAATGTGCAAGTATTACTTATGCATAAATGTTGTAGTATGAGAATACATTTCTGAATGATATTTTCCACTGTTGCTTGCTAACCACCAGCCCTTCTATTTAGGGAGTTGCCATCAGGTATTTTACTGCTGGATCCCGTAACCCCCCACCTTGGAAACTGATGTGAAGACTTGCATTACCACGGGAGGATTCTATAACTTTTTTGGTGTTTGTGATCATATCCTGTCCCCACCCCACTCACACACATGCTCACATTGTTGTCAGATGACCATCAGCCCTTCTACTTAAGGAGCTGTCAAGCAGATAGCCATTAGGGCATTTGAGAATGAGTCCCTCACCCTGCTACTTGAAAGCTAGTGTAAAGATCTTCCGTAATGTGGAGGGGATTTTGTACCATATCTAGTGCATGCTCAGGCACCACACACACACACACACACACACACACACACACACACACACACACACACACACACACACACACACACACACACACACACACACACACACATACATGTTTATTGGTATGGACCATACTAATGTCCCCATTGGCTGTGGCATAGGAACAGTTTGGCCAACTGGACTACTGTTGTCCTCTACAATGGACAAGGGAGGTGATGTAAGGAACTGATTCCCATTTTCCTGCTACTTGGTTCTGTCAATTTTCAAGGAACTATTTGAACTCCGATCGTCCAGGTCACAGTCTGAGGTTCAACACTGTACATAAAAAATCCAAGGTGTTTGACTATTTTGGGCACATAGGTATAACAGGAATCTATCTAAAACTACAAACTATTAAATTTAGAAGAAATAATGAAGTTAAGAAAAATAATGAGTATCTATGATTCAACCAGCTACAGCTGATAAAACAACCAAACAAAACAGTTTTAAAACATGTAATAGCATTACATATGTGTGATGCATGTATATATGTGTCTCTGTGTTGTAGGTAAAACTGTGAGGTCATTCTAAGCTGCTATCATTTTGCTATATGTTTTGATGGCTGGTTGTTTTTCAGCATTTACTATGTGCAGTTCCATGTTTTGAAGTCTGTATTTTTTTTTTATTTAGTTGTTAACGGTAGTATAGCACTGTGCTTGACACAGACTTTTTTTCAAATATAGCTTAAGAGCAGTGTCTGATGAAGTGACTTGTTTAGCATCACACAGTAGTCAAATGGAGGTTGAGGGAATCAATCCCTGGTCTACAGTACACAGTGTATTAAAAGTGCTCTGTGCTAACTGCCAGCAAAATTATGCCGTGTTTTGTTTTCCATCATGTATTTCTCCTTAATAAATGTAAGTACCTGTGGTAGGCATCTGTCGTTGTTCTATATAAATAAGATTTAGTGAAATTAGAGAACCTGTCACTCTGGAATGGAATGAATATTTGACGAAAGATGACTTGTGCACCTTGGTGGTCAAACAAATTTGTAACATTTTAATTAGGATTATTATTCTTTGCAAAATGGTAACACTAAAGCACAAATGTGACACATAGATTCAGTCTTTGACTCCACTTTGTTCAGGAAATAGTCACTGTACCTTAAAGGAACCAACCCACAACCAGCCATCCATGATGTACATGCAAAGATTACACAATATATATATTTATTTCAGTTTAATGTGCAGAATCTAAACTGCAGCTATAACTGCAGAAACATAGTGCTATAAGATAAGCATTGAGAGAAACTGCTCAAAAAATTAAGATAGTTCTCAACTGTTCAGTGAAATATGAATTGTGAGTTCTCATTACAGCTATGTTGCAAGCTCTCCTGATCAAACTTTTCAATGTAATATACTTACGCATATCATATGCTTACGGATATCTTGAAAAATATTATTTTCATGGATGTGATGGACTAGAGCACAAAAGAAAAATAAACCTGCCCTGTCTACAGATGATGTCTCTCTCCCATACCTAGTTATATGGCCGTGCAGTAGGAGACTGAATGACAGAAAGAGGAAGGTACTAGACTGCTGCAGTGGGAATGACCAAACAAAATAAATAATAATACCATGCAATATACTCTTTAGTAAATGGTCATGGCAAACAGAAATCAGTAGATAACTACTGCACCCTTTCTGTGGTATAAATGCATTGTATGATGCATGACCAGGAGGTATCAATGACACCGAATAATACAACATCTTCAAATCAGCAAGATGAAAATATCAACATTATAGTAGTTGTCATTTGTTACTAAAAGGCCATTATAACTCTTTAATTTCTACATTCTTATTCACAAACCATATAGTGGCAATTCAATTGTTTTAAAATGTGATCAAAATGTATATTATAAGTTTGTACTCAAATACTGGCCATGTTGTTTTCTTTACTCATGGCAACCTTAAGGCATTAAAGTATCATCTATATGAAATGTACAAGTTACTCCAACAGTTAATATAACACGCTGCAAAACCTAACAAGCTAAAATCCAAAGTGCAATCAATCTGAGTCACAAAGTTCTGCAAGTTCTCACTTGTTCTGCTGACTTGCTTTATAAGTAATTTAATAAGTTCATCGTGCTTTCATTTGTTTGCTATAAACATTGCCAGTCTTTAAATCTCCTGGATAAAGTTAAGTATGCTGTGGCATCATATAGCTGCACGCCAGGGTTCCATTGTAAATTGAGCCATAACTATTACAGATGACTTTGTTTGTGATCAGATACAAGCAATGAATGTAAAATACTGCAGCTATATTACACAGCCTGTTTACAGGTTATATGGCAAGTCGTAGGAGACTAGCCTAATATTTATGTTTCATTTTCTTTCTGTTCACATCCTTCTTCAGGTTTGCTCCTCTATGCTGAGTTCTGATTAAAAAACATGTTATTTGTGATGCATTTCTTTTAGTGACCAACAAATACATGCAGTGAGGCAATTGTTTTATCAGTCAATATGCAGATTTGACTGAAAAGTTCAAAAGTAGTTGATAATCTTGATATTAAAATGTAAAGCTGTATCCAACAGAATTCTGAAACACTATTCATATTTCTTTTGATGACTTTATTTTTTACTAAAAACTATATTTTATTTTTAAAAACTATCATAATGCATCACATCCATTGATGTGACAGTACATTAAAATGAATGGATACATGTGGGTTTACCATTGTTCTCACTTTAACACTTCACTTTCTGAGTTGTAGAGTCTAGGGAAAAAAACATATTAATTTAAAACAAAGGCACACGCTGATTTATTTTGCTTTGCATTCATAATCTATTATTTCTAGGACTGTTAAAAGGAACTGCCGTTCCCATCTAATCCTTGTGTCATTATTTCAGGAAAGGAGCTTCAGTTCTACAATTAGGACAAGACACATAACACCTGCCTTCTGGAGTAACACCAGTTAATTAATGGATGAGCAACTCTAATACATCATAATCTAACCGTGGAATAAGTGACCTGATGAATCTTTGCCTTATCAAATACAACCAGTTTTGGAGGGATTCATAAATCTACGAAAAATAAAACAAACTAATTTATGAGCCATGACTAAAACAATATTATTAACAGATTAAGCAAGTCTGTTCAGCATTCTTCTCTGAAATCTGACTGGCACTTGATTGGAATATCATTACTTCCAATCCATGCGTACTACAGCTAAATTACTGCCCTTATTATGCAATTTGTAATATACTATGATTGGAAATAACACTGTCCTCAAATTGTAAAATTCTGTCTCTGATGAAGTTCAGGAAATTAATGCAATTTTTTGAACATTCCTGAATAACAGCTGCAATGCTGATGATGAAAGTAATAATTGTTAATTTAGACATGACTTGTTTAAAAATAAAGCTGAAAGAATCTCATTCCAGTGGGTCAAAACAATTTGAGTAATTCAGGTAATTAAAGAATTAATTTTAGATAGTTAAGATCTGTATTAAAATAAACACACACACACACACACACACACACACACACACACACACACACACACACACACACACACACACACACACAATCTTATTGGAAAAGACGTTACCAAGTCTCTTCTATTTTTTTTTCCTTGGAGCTAGAGATTTTCAGGATTAAGTACACCCATTTCTCTGTTTTTCAGCCTATGAGTACCCTTCAGTTTACATGCCTTACTTCTAATCTTTTGTGATGAGTTCAGAAAGATATGCTGCAATGCTGTTATCCTATATTGTTTGTCAGTTAAAGGACCATCTGATGCATGTTCATAACACAGACTTTAAAAAATATTTATTATAAATACTTTAGAGTGCATCTTTTTCACTTTTCATATTTGCAAATGCCGTAGTATAGTGATGTTTAATTAACCTGTGTATTTGCATCCATGTCTGCATATAGAATCAAGTGACACATTCACTGTGATGCAGCTCTGTACTAAACAATGTATGTTTACATGAGTAATGAATTGCTAAAAAAGGCATGTTTCTTCATTACCATTCATTCGTTTTCCCCTATGAATGCTGCCAACTTATTGACGTATCAGGTAACTGAAAAAGATGTTTTGACTTTAATGGCTTTGTAAATATGTTCATGTATTTTTCCCATTTATTTTGTGGATAGACATCTGTGATTTGGTTTGCTGTTAGCTACTTACTGAGAGTGGCTTAGCTGTCAGTGTAGAGATATTTGTTGCTGCAATATACAGAAAATTAAAAACTAATATTTAGGAGGAAAGACTAACTCAGATGCATTGCAATGGCCACTCTTGCCACTTTTAGGATTATTAGAAGACTACACTGGGTATATAACACATCAATCTGGTATATAAGGTATATAACCAAATCACATTCAGCCAGATGAATACAAATATATGAGTCACCACCCAGAAAAAAAAGATTTAATTAGTCAAATTAAATAAAAATGACCAAGGCACCAACAACACCTTTAGTAAAATAAAGCCTCCCCAGATCTAAAGTAAAACCTTGAATGGGAAACAAAACATAACTTTTAAAAATAGAAGAAACAGTTTTAATTAGATCAACAAAACTAATATCAGTTAATTAAAAAAATAACCAAAATGTAGATTTTCATACTTTAGTAATGAATATTTTTAAAAGAGAATACACTTATAACCAAAACTTTTTTTCATAGCCATGTTATATACTATTGCTTATTCATGAATGATTTGATTTTTTTTTCTTTGCAAAATTGACACTCGGCATTATATTTCCATTGTAATTTGTGTTAATATATTTCTTTTTTCATTCACTTATTATATTGCCTTTGTTAAAAATAATGACTGGGACCTGTCATTAGAGGCTACTGTGGACCATAACTTAGTTGCAAAGCTCACTGCCATGACAGATTTTCTCCACGGGTCTACCTTCCACCCATCCGATCTTCTTAACTCTGTCCTCTACAGAAACTCCTTTTGACAAAAGGAACATTTAGCCAAAGATAGTATTTCTTTTTACTGACGCTCACCAGATTGTGCAAATGTTTAAAAAAAAGAGTTTGAAAAGGAATGTACCCATAATGTCTGCTATATAATCTGCAGGATGTCTACTGGAGAAGTACTAGACTTAAGGCTGATGCATGTATCAGGCAAGGCTTCAATAAGAGCTCAAGGGTATAGCAGGAATGGTACATATATTTTGTGAGACAATGTAATGTTTTATCATTTGGTATCATCTTTGCTGTTAAAATGTAATGAAACTTTTTACAGACTGGACTATGACTTAAAGAAAATCCGTCTAAGAATATAAATATTTCATATAGGCATGGTAAATGTTTAGAATGCTTTTTGATTTGTAGTCATTTTATTTATCTTGTCCATCATATTCAAAATGTTATTAACTTCAGCCAAAGGTCTAATTTTTTTTCCTGTAGATAATGTGGGTGTATCAAAATAATGTCAGTGAGACAGAATGCATAAAATCTCTAGGATGTCTTCGGGAGAAGTAGGCTAGCCTGCTTATATGTGTAACAAATAGGGCTTAAATAGATGACAACAGGGTAGGTTTAAAATAGATAATATATTTTGTGACAGCATATGATGTTCCATCACCTAGTACTGTTTCTGTTATTAAAAGATAGCTGGAGATTTCACAGACTCATCCATGTATTAAAAACACCTCTCTAAGAATCTAATTATTCTATATAATCATGGTAAGAGTTTCGCACACATTTTGTTTGCAATTACTTTGTTTACCTGTATCAGATATTAAATGTGATTACATCAGGGGTAGTGGTTAGTGTAATGCAGTTTGATTACATAAATGGTAGGTTTTTCTTTTTTAAAATTTTATTAAACAGCAGGAAATGTATATAACTG
The DNA here is from genome assembly GCF_019279795.1 of Protopterus annectens. Classification (NCBI taxonomy): domain Eukaryota; kingdom Metazoa; phylum Chordata; order Ceratodontiformes; family Protopteridae; genus Protopterus; species Protopterus annectens. Next base: position 706,780,579 of record NC_056729.1, read on the forward strand.
AAAAGCTTTATGAACAAGGAACATAAAACATGAGCATAACCACCTTGATACAAACAACATACAGTAGGCCTTGAGTAGTGCAAGATGTTCCCTGGGATTTATTAACAATTGTATAGGCCTCACATGAAGCCCACACAATTAAAGCATGGTAGCATGGTGACCAGCAGCGCTCACTGAATATGCGTGCTGCTTATCACGCTTACACATTTCCAAGCACTGATTTGTTGCCAGCAGCAGTGCTTGCAGCCATGAAATGGTGCCAGGAGTCATGAACACACAGTGTAAACTCAACTGCTGGCCTATAGGCAAACATGATAGGCGAGCATGTGCAGACAGCTTATATGAAGTAAGGTCAAGTGAATTATAAGAATGTAGGTGCAGGGAAATTGAAACTGGGAGAATGCACACAGAAACAATGTTAATAGTGCAGAGAGAAGTACAACAGGAGGGGAAAAGGAAAAATGTACTCAATGCATTCAAATGTATGATGTCAGGAAGAAACGTTTTCAACAGAGATATCCATATTGATGGAAATAGTAAATCATCCTGCTTCTAATTGTTTATCTATGTACAAATTAAAAATGGACATAATAACAATGGCTGAGAGAGGTACATAATGCAACATTTTAAAATGGAGTGAATTTAATATTAATGTTGATGACTTGCCAAGTTGAGATAACAGCAAGGACCGTATATATATATATATATATATATATATATATATATATATATATATATATATATATATATTAGGGGCTATTCACATGCACTGCAGTTATTGAATATGACATGAATATACAAGAAATGTCTGTGTGATAACTGACTGTAGTGCTGTATCCTCCACTTCATCCTGTATTAACAAGGCGTGAGATGTTTGATGTGCAGCTACTGTGTCATGCACAGCAGAAAGGGACAAGTTTTACCATTTGTTGTCAATGGACAACCAAAGATGGAGGGTATATTACCTTGACACATGTATTAGACAAGCATGTGTTTTACATACACGTGCATCATAAACAGTAATATAATAGCAAACAAAATACACAAGTGACAAAAGACAATGTGCAGCTAATGTCACTGCAGTAGTTCAAGGTCTCTGTTTGTACTGGATTATACTGGGTATGCTTACAAGACATAACACTGAACACTGCCATAACAGCATGTAAACAATACAAACACACAAGAAAGTGTTCAAATACAGGTACAATTACACTTCATGATAATCTGGATAAACTTCTGATCAACATTACTACACCTAAAAACACTGCAGGAGATGGCTTATTCTCCAACTCAGTTGGGAAACACTGGAACAATTTACCTGCTGATATCACATTCCTGACTTCTCTTCCTATTTTCAAGAAGAATCTCAAATTGTACCAAATGTCTCTGCCCCTGTATTAACCCTGACTGTCTCCCATCTCCTCATCCCAATAACCCAATAAATGTTTTCTAAAGTTCCAACTTACCCTTTGAACAAGTACTCAAAAGCTTCTTTTCTTTCCTCTCTTCTTAGGTGCATGTTTGCCTTCATAAAACTAACTTTCTTAGCTCTATGAAAATCATCTAATCCTCTACTCATCCTATTATATCTCCAATACCTTTCCTATCTTTTCCCCTCCTCTTTCTCACTTTATCCTTTCTTTTATTCTAAGTACATTTAAAATATTGTTTCTCTGCTCATCTCAAAAAAAAAAAAAAAAAATTTTATATTTTATCGTTTTTAGTTTTTTTATTATATTTGTTATATCTGCATGCTGATTTGGACTGTCTTAAATTTTAGGTTGACTGATTTTTTACTTTGTATTAAACCTCTACTGAAAATGGACATATATCCAGTTAGACTAGCCCGGTCAGCAAATGTAAAATAAAATAAATAAATAAAATAAATAAATAAATATTGCCATACAGGAAGATGTTATCAGGTCCAATAAAGCTGTAGAGTGTGAAGAAAACAGTTACAATAATACATAAATATTTGGAGGAAGACATGCAATTCAGTGCTTTCTTATTTGCAAATGAAGTAATGCCTGAGAACAATTAATGACATACTCAACATTTGCATTTTTCAGACTCAAACATATGACAAGACTGATATCAGAAAGATGCATATTAACCTATGACACCACAGAAATAGGCATACTATTTGTGTGTGTGTGGTAATGAACACACTTGAAGTGCTTACCGCATCCTATTGTAATAGGTATCGATCCCCCACCACAGAGGCTGATACTTAAAAATGTTACCCTCTGTGTCTTAAATACTTCCTATGCCTAAGCCACTCCTGTGTCTAACACAATTATCTGACAGAAAGGTGTTACCAGATTCAAACCCCTGCCTATTATACTACATACTACAGAGCTGTGTACTGACTGCATCTGCCAAATGACATAGCAATGCCTCTTGTAGCAAGCAGATGGAATTAATGAATGAAGTAATAAAGGACATTTTAGCAGTGGCATAGCTAGAGTTTGTGCTGCCTGGGGTTGTCTTTGAGTTTGCCACCCACCCCCTCACAAAATCATGGTCAAATGGGGACCCCCCATACGCAACCACCCCCCACCCTCAAAGCCATTCCAGTGTCCCATTACTTGGCTATTTCTCTCCATTTACTATAAACACTGTAATGTGCATATTGTTTTCTGCTTTTACAATGACTATTTGGATTTAATTTAAAAGTTTTATCACAGGATCATAGGAGGTTACTAGGCTAATGGCTCTGGAGTCCTTACAAGCCTAGCCAAGAGTTTACAACCAAAAAGAAACCTCAGTCAGCACCTGTCACCCCTCTCATTGAGGGACACAGGTGTAACGCCTGGGATAAATTTGTAGTTTCCCATCCACTCATCAAGGTTGCGCTTGAAGAGGGTCAGCAAGGTACTCTGCTTGACATGTATGGGAAGCGTATTCCAGAGATAGGGCAGCCTCTGGGAGATAAACCTGCCTTTCCAGCAGATTTTGTTGATGTTGCATATTAGATTCAGGCCTTCTGAGTGGGTAATGCGCAAGGAGTTAGACTTATGGACACGGAGCATCTCTAATAGGGCAGGGTCTGAGATTGCCTTGTAGGTGAGACCCAGAACACTTCTGACCAACCTGTATGATACCTAGTAAAGTAATAGTGATTTGAGCCTGTCCGCATAGGACAGGTGTTGGAGACCATGGATTGTCTTTGTGAAGAATTTCTGTGGCCTTTCCAGCTGGTGCAGATTATTTTAAAATTTATAGCACAGACACTGATAGACATTTGCTAAACAAAGCAATACAGTCTCACAATGAAAACAGACAGCATTAAAACATATTTATTTATTTATTTCCAGTTTGTTAAGCGGGGAGGTCCACTGGGCCCAGTGAGCCTGTTGTCAGTGGAGGCCTGGAGAGGAAAGCTACGCAGTACAAAGTTACAAAATTCTAAATTGCAAAAGAAAGAAAGAAAGAAGAACATTGTATGTAACATTTTATTAGAACAAAAATAATCTGAGGGTTAGCAGGTATTGAGCTTGACTGCTAATAATAGTAACTAAGAGGCACTAGAGATAGAGATAGGAGAACTAGGTAGGTAGAATGCAGTTACATTTCCATTTGGAGGAGAGGTAGGAGTTGATCTTAGGTTTAAAGTTATCTTTGTTTTGTATTGTCCTTAGGTGGGGGGGGATTCCATTTTCTGGCTAGGGAAAAAGAGAAGAGAGGTTGACCAATGGGTCATTTGGGTTTATGGACTGTAATTAAGTTTTGGTGTTTAGATCTAAGTGTTCTGTTTGGGATGTATAGGGGTAGGATGTTAGAGAGTGCAGGGCATGAGGTGGGGTTGAAAATTAGCCTATGGACTGTGGTAAGTTGGAAGAAGTCCAAATAGCTAGGGAGTTTAGAGAATGGAGGGCAATGTAGTGATGGGAAGAGTGTTTGGATTTATTGACAAATTTAGAAATTTTATTGTAGCAATTTTCAAGTTTAGAAGGGGTGGCTGAGGATAGATTGGTTAGCAAGGGGGTCCCATACATTAGGGAAGGGAGTAGGTAGGTGGAGGCAAGTGTATGTCTGGTGGAAGGGGAGAGGACATGGTTGTTTCTCTATAGCAAAACAAGTTTTTGGTGTTTTTTTATGTTTAGCTGTATGTGGGTATCAAATTTGAGGTGTTTGTCTATAGTGACACTGAAAAGTTGGGCAAAAGGAACAACTTCAATAGGAGAGTTATTGTGGCTGAGGACATAAAAGGAGCTTTTATCGAGAGGAAAGGATTTAGAGGGAGGGAATATTAAGATTTTAGATTTGTTAGCATTCAGAGAAAGGTGGTTATGGAGCATCCAGTGTTCTGTGGTTGAAAAGGCAGTCAGAGTTTTGGCTAAAAGATCAGGGAGGTTGGTGCTGGAGCAGACTAAGGTTGAGTCATCTGCATATTGTATAATTTTGGCATTGGGGATGGCTGAATGAAATGTATTGAAAAATATATTAAACAACATACAGCTGAGAATGGATCCCTGAGGTACCCCTGTGGGAGTAAGAAGAAACTTCTTTCTGCCCTTGAAACTCACATTCATTGAAACAGCATTGAAACCCACATTCAAAGAAAATGTATCTGGCCAATGATGGACAAAGTTTACCTTTGGGCTGTTTTCACATCATAGGCCCCTTGCACACATATTTAGGACCATGCAAACATACATGTATTCTTTGATTCACCCTCCTGATTCTATTTAACTATATTCTTTGTATAATGTAGCACACTTGTTAGAGTATATTTTAAATTTATTGTTTTGAACTTTTTTCCAGTAAGCAATGAAACAAAATGTATGAACCAAAAATGACAAAGCTGCCCAATTCAGAACATTTCTATCAGAAAAGTCTACTCTAACTTCTATCATTACAGTCCACCAATATTAGTAAATATGCACAATTTCTACAGAAGTAAAAGTCATCTAAATAATTCCACATTAAAGAGATCTGTAATCAATGAAGAGGTTGCTTCTAGCAATCAACTTTATCTGTCATTGTTTCATCTACAATAAAGTGCCTGTTGCCCTTGAAGAATAAATTGACTATGTTACATTAAAAAAATGATAAGCTGGTAATATTGCAATAGGGAATGGATGACAAACTGACAACAGGTTCATAGTTTCTGGGCATCTCATCCAAAGGAAGACCTACTCAGGATTACAGCAACTCACCTCCATGAAAGTACATAAGTGTGAAGGGCTTAGCAGCACTCAGAAATTAGTGAGTGCAGACAAAGGTGAATGCCGATAAGTGTTAATGGCAATAATTTGTCTAAGGATTTAGTTTCTTGTTAGGGTTGGTTTTAGTAGGTGGTTGTGTGTGGGTTATATTTGTTTTTGTGATAGATGGGGGATTGCTAATCTAAATACTCTACAGTAAACATATACAGTTCTCAGGTTTGCTGAATTTAGATGAGTTTTATAAAACAGAGTATAATATTTTACATTCTGCCACTTCTGTCCAGAAAGAAAAATGCAGTAACTGTATCCCTGTCTCTGTATATTAAATATAAATTATTTATTTATTTATTTATTTATTTCCAGTTTGATAACCGGGGAAGCCTGTATATCACAAACAACCTCCATTAAACAAATAATGCAATATGTGTTTTGCTCTGAGGGAAAAATCAGCTCAGATAGTGCAATCCCCTGAGAAAAATGCTTAGCATGAAATCAGTATGGACTGCATGCAACACCATTCATTCAAAGAAATGAGGAAAGGACTGATACAAGTCAGGTATGAAGCAATGCTACCTTAATAGACACAGCACATAATTGATGAACTTTCACTGTCAACAACAGTTTATTGGCCATCTAAAACTTACTGCAATAAAGACTTCAGCTTCAGCAGCAGGGTTGAAAGCAACTATCATTATAGACATCCATTAAGATTACTTCATAATGCTTTTAAGAACAAAGAGTGCTATGTTTTGTTTTGTAGTTTATTCTCAGTTATTCATGGAAGATGAACTGAACATACACGCACATGCAATGCAAGAATGGAATGTCGTCTTGTATTTAAAATTGTGCATGGGCAGAAAGGAAGAACAGGACATCTCTGCGACAATGGAAACACAGATGCGACGTGACAGGTGTATGCAACTGGACTGTTTTTAAAGAGGACACCTTTGAAAACAAAAACAGTATCTTTTTAATTAAAAAGTCAATTTGACAGTCCCTCAGCAAGTGAAGTAAAATAAAAAATGCTCCCTGGGGTGGACCGCTAATTGCACCTGCCCACCAGCTACACCACTGCATTTTAGGATGATTCATACAATAAAATTTTTGTCAAAATTCTGGCAAAGTGGTAACTATGTTAATGTATACACAACTGTGAGCAGTGCAGTATCAATGTTTATTGGCAAAGTTGTTCCTGCTGTTTTTTCAACAACATTGTCCCACACGTGAAGCATAATGTATCTGTGCAGATATATAAGTCACTGAATGCACATGCTGCAGGAGCACTCACACCAGGTCATTAGCAGAACAAGTGCTTCATTGGCACGATGTTACAAAATACTTTTATATTTCTTTCTCCAGACTAAAATATGAGAATAATAGCTTCATGCAGTGTTGTTTGTTTAATGTCAGTACATTAATAGAATTCTGCCCATGCCTGGAATTAAACAACAAGCAATGTAAGTTCACCATCTACCAACATGTGAATTAATCACATGCACCACTGTGGAAGTCTTAGCAAACCTGTGAGACTCCAACTTTGTGAAGTTGTTACATCATATGATTGTGTTGAAATTTGTATGAGATAAAAGGGCTGTGGGAGGTTTCTCCCACTGTAGTTGTATATAATGTAACACTTGTGGATGTCCTTCATACGTAACAGCACTAAGTCACTTGATGCTTACAGTCAGCCAATGAAGGTTTTGAACACTTGACTATGTGATGAGTGAAGTTGCATGACATTGGACAGAATGAACACACTACAGTGCTACCGGTGCTGTAATTGAGAAACTTAGGTCTTTGAAGCCATGACATCATGTCATTACTGCAAGGGATATGTGTTCTTGTAATTTTTTTAAACAACTCACACAACAATGCCTGCTGCTAAGGTACACAAACACATATTATACATAATACAGTTACAGGAAAATGGAAATCATTCACATTGTATGGTTAATCATGGTTTCAAACTCACACCTTACTAAGGCAACAAGATACAGAACATATTCTCATATCCTCACACAACAGGAAGAGTCTTAGTAGTTCTCATGGGAAAAACAAATGTCATCTCATGGTGTCATCATTATCCCATAAAGCATTTCTGTGTGAAAAATGGTCAGAAAATGTTGTGATAAGAATCCCCAGCCATACATGCACACAACAGATATCTGGCTGACAACATTGTTATCCTCATAACTTTACTATTTATTTATTTCCCTTCATTTACCCCAGTTAGAAATTTACAGTAAACAAAGAGAAAAAATAAATACCTGCACATTCACAGCCATAGCTCTCAACCTTCCATCTCCTAAATGAGGAACACTGCCTCTCACAATGTGGAACAAATGGACAAAATGTGGAACACCTTCTAATAGCTTTCTAATAGCTTACTAACAACTTCAACTAGGAAGGTCACAGGATGGTTAAAATGTGCTACATTATACTTTATAAAATGTTGTTTTGATGAATTAATATGATTCAGTACTACTTACCATGGATATCAGAACTGAATACAAACCTTTTGTGTGTGGTGGAACTTTGAGGGAACACTTTTTTTAAGACCCAAAATGAGTTCCCAAAATGATGAGTTTAACTTGAGAACTATGTTCACAAAGGTATGTTCACAGCCATACTGACCATATCTATCAACTGTCCACTTTTTCGCAGAATGCCCAGATTTTTGTCCTGTGATCTGTGTTTTGTGAAAATTTTTGCTTATTAAATCACTTAGGACTGGACTCACTAAATCAAACAATGATTTCAGTTTTTTTTAGACTAGACTTCAGAAAAATGCTCATGCTAACATTCCCAACACAATAATGTTTTTCTAGTTTTAATTATAATTTTAAAATCTGTTCCTGTTTTTTTTGAGTTTTGACCCCCCATAATGTTGGCTTGTTTGGCTTGTTGAGAGGTAGAAAATGAGAAAAACTACTTCAAGGAGTAAGTGTTTAAGGAGTAAAAAAACAACAAGATCAAAAGATATACAACACACTACAGAACACTGTCTGAATTGCACCAAATTGACAGTTGTTGACAGTTGTGTTTGAGATATTATAATATGCTGGATATCCACACCTTCTTTTTCTACCTTGATGTTCAACTACAGTAATGTGACACTGCACAGTAACACTACAACGTCACTCTACCTTCTCTACAAAGCCTTCCAGACAAACAGACACAGCACATGCAGTCTCAGTTAAATCTGACCTCCTATTTCTCCTTCTCTGTACTTATGTAGTCTAGACAGCACAGCACACACCACACACCACACAACTCTGTGATGTAGTTAATTTTTGATAGCATGATATAAGCATTATGTTTCCAAAACTATTTATTGCCTGGGGTAAGAAATATTTATTGGGCAATCCTCTACCAGTAAAAATGCATCTCAGTAGTTTACGCTAGTAAGTGGTGCCTGCCAAAAAACTAATGAGACAGAAAGTGGTTTAAAGTGAAGGTTTTTCCATCAGCCATTTCTAGCCATGTGTGTTGTGTTCATTTTTTTGACCAGATTAAACATGTGAAAAAGGGGTTGATAGGACAGTGGTGAATATGGGTGTGGCAAGCAGAGGGGAGAACACAGGGGATGGAATACAGAAATCTGCAGGAGAGTGGTGGGAGAGCACCATCACTATCCACTTCTTCAGAACATAAATGCAGTATTGTACACACAGTGTCATGACAGTGGAAAGTCACCGTACCAGGGAGGGATGACAACAACAGAATAAGGTTCTATAGCCAGTTGGACCAAATCAAGTGTGTCAAGATGACACATAGGCAAACTGGTGAGCTATGGATGGGGCATGATGCTGTTGTGGGATGGGTGCCGATTATTATTTATTTATTTTTTTTGCGATAGAGAGGAATTTTGGGGAAGGCACTTAGGAATAAGAGGGTCACATAAGTAGGGTAAGTTAGGTAGCAGACTCAGACATACAGTTTGTACAAGACAGGCAGGGATGGTGATAGACACAAAGGGTTGAGAGACATCTTGATTGGGGATAGGTAGGGGATCTTAGAGATGCATCCATGTACAACTTGAGAATATTGAGAAGCTAGTCCTCACCTTCAGAACTGTCATCGCTATCTCCTGTGTCAGTTGTCTGGGCCAGTGCCAGATATGACATAATTTTGACAATTTGATGCAGGACCTTTTCAATCTTGCTGATTTAGACACTGAGGTCCATCTCCATAATGCCTCCACCAGTCCTGTCAGCTTTTGATGGGTGACAAAATGTCCACCTCCACTACCCCTGATCCTGGTGAGTACGACTGCACTAGCAGCTGGGGCAGAGTTACCTGAAGCAGGTGGAGCAAGTAGGTCAGGGGTTGTGAAGGCAACACTGACAGGTTGGGATTCAGGTGTGCTGGGTATCTGTGCTGCCTGTGGTGGAGCCACTGCATCCACCTATGGATGGTGGGCCAAGCCCCAATGGTCAGTATACATATCTCTGCTGATGGTCATTTTTTAAAGCAGTAATGTATTAACAAAACCAAAAAAGAGAGATGAGATGGGAGCGACAAACAAAAAAGAGAGAATTAGATTAATGTCATGCCATATTACTTAATTGTTTCAATACATGAAACAATATTAGAAATACATGACTACACCTTGGCCACATCCAGATATGATGGAAAGGTATTAATGTTTCATAAAATCAATTAATCACAATAGTATAATGTGACTAACAGAATCGTATATTTCACTGTGCCATATTCAATATCTGCTCTCTAGGATAATAACTGTTTTTGCAAATACTGAACTTTTAATGTCATGCAGTAGTGAAGTTAAATATCTTAAAATAGTAGCCTGTAAAAAAATCAAATATTGTTTTCTGGGTATTGAACCCACGTACGATTAACCTGATGTACTCATTGCCTAATGCAACAACCAAGAGGTATTAGAGGCTCAAGATGAAATGGAGTGATGGACTGGAATGCTTCTGTGCCTTGCAATCAAAACAGATGCATTCTTACCCAGTGCCTCTCTGAGGAGAGTTAGTCTCTCTTGATGCATCTTACAGTTGTTTGCTATCTCTGCTGCAGCTGTACATTAGAAAAAGAACAAGATATATGAAAGCATAATAAATAACTGTTGTTGGCTGGCTAATTAATGCCATATTATAGACAGATTATGGGTCAGTATACTTACGCAATTGAGGGTGTTTGCAGTCTTAAATTCATCCTACCATTAGCTCAAAGAATCCCACTTACAATTCTTCATGTCACTGTAGTGGTAACAACATTGATCCCCAGTGTGTGGAATGCCAGTTGCAATGAAGATAACCTTGGCCAAGATTTTCTAAGCCTCAGTTTTATACTGAGACCCAGCACAATCTCCCTGTGGAAGCCTAGACTTCATGAGGAGTGCCACAAAAATCCTTCAGTCTCCTCACCATCTCAACTTTGTGCTCTACATGGAACACCATCCTACTGTTGCCTAAGTGTAGAGCCTTTAAATGAATACAAAATAGTGCACTATTGTGTGCACACCACACCACTTTCATTATATCTGCAATTAGTGCAGCCATTAATCAATCCAGCCTTTAGTTAATAACATGAACTTACTGTCTGTCATAAGAAAAATGGTAATTTATGCTAACAGAATTCCTGAATTAAATTCCCTCTAACAATTCAGAACTTGGATGGAAAAGTAGCAACATTCTTTTAAGGTCCATTTTGAGGTTACTTAAACCCTTTGTGCTAGTTAGTACTTTCTATCAAGGAACTCCTGGCTGAAGTGAAGTGTGTTTTCAAGTCCAGTGAATCATCTCCTACTTGGAAAGCAGCAGAATGGGACCCTTGCCATGTGGGACAACATATGTCCTAATGATTATTATATAGTATACATTGTCTAAAATGGTGGCTTCACTAAGTATTTGAGAGAGATTCAACATAAAATGTAAAGGTAGTCCTTTACTTATTCAATGTTTAGCTGCTCATGGCTCATCTTTGCACAGTTTAATACTCATGTCAGTATTCTAGTGTGAGATACTCAAATATAAAGACATTTTTCTGCAAATATACCTTATTCAAGTAAGCGCAATCTTTAAGGCAATAAATTCACAGACTGAGAATGTAGACTTTGCTTCCACATTTCTGGGGAGGGGACTATTTCTTTGCAAAAAAAAAAATCAGACCGTTTATTGCAACAATAGCATTACTTGAGCAATTTTCAGTGGGCATGTGAAACTCAATAAATAAAGTAGAAAATGTCACGTGAAACATTTACAGCAAGATATAAAGATTTTAAGTCTGTTAGGTAACTTGCCAAGGCAGCCTAAACCTTCAGTAATGACAGGCTGCCCCAGAATTTAAGATGGATGGAGGTGATAAGTTACCACAGCGTAAGTAAATGGCATAGTCTCTAAATCTTTTTGCTATAGGGGGTGCAGTAACCATCTAAATAAAACAGAAAAGCATTTATCGTAGATGTATGTCTCAGATTTTAGTTGACGTCAAAAAAACAGGATAATGAGTGTTAGTATCACTCATTACCGAAGACATCTTCTCAGCCATGTGACAAAATAGAATCATGCTCTGCGTTCATGCATTTCTGAATCAAGGTTTCATAGACACTAGATGCCTTCAGAGATAACCCATGTATTATGATTTTAACATGTTTAAAAAAATGGAAGAAGGGCTGATATATCGTAGACCTGATGCTCATTTCCTGCAGGAAAAAAACTTAAATGTTAAATATTTCCAGGGACCCTAGAAGGATATCCCAAGCTCTGTTGTAAGTAGCATAAGTATGCAAATATCCCTTTGTGATTAATTGTTTCAAACAAGACTTCCACTCACCTTATTCATTTGCTACCCCAAATAGTAGGGCAGTGCAGTGGGGTGGTGGTCAGGATTGTTGCCTCACAGCAAGAGATTCTCTGGTTTGATTCTCAGCTAGGGTGCCTTCTGTGCAGAGTCTGTATGCCCTGCTTGGATTTTGCAATGCAGTTTTCCATGTCTCCAGTGGGGATTGCTGATGGCAAAACAAAGTTTCCGAGGGGTTGCTCTGGGTAAAGACCAATGGTGTCACATATAGCTCCATATCATCTTCTTGTCATATGCTTCTTGGTATGTCAAATTTACTGACCAGAGAAAGAGCATTCTCAAACAAATGGCTTACAATCAACTTCCTGGCTCTTACTCCTTTACTTGTCATATGTGTTGTCCAGTTGTGTTCTACACAGTCAGACTGTTGTTTATGAGGCAAAGCAGTGGATGGAGGTGCTGAATCCAATTATTTCTCCAGTGCTTGGGAACATGTAGACCGAACTGTCTTGTAAAGGAGTGATAATTACTGCAGTGGGCAGAGTCTCATTTATGACCATTGATTCGAGATGTTGCAGAACTAAGTTAGGAAGGGAGATTTTATGACTCCTTTTTTACTGCAGTTCTATATAAATATCGCCTGTGCATCTTAAGGTCATGGGCAATCCAGTCTTATAACAAGGTGACTTGACACATGCAATATCCCTTCTCTTTTGTGTACTACTTTTGCCAAAGTCTTGATAGAGACACACCAGAAGATTACATATCTGAAAAGGGTGGTCCTTTTTTTCTTTTCATAAAAGTAGCTCCCTGTCCAGCAAATTCATCACCTTAAAATAATTTCTCCTGGCAGAGGACCTGGTGGGCTGGGAGATCTGATGGCCTGATTTATCTGCTCAATATGAACAGGCTGTTGGTTATTAGGTTCAAGGACTTTGTCAGTTGCTGTATTAGAAGGTCATACATATCTCCAGTGTCAGCAGTTCTTGCAAGCCCACCTTAGCCAGCTTATCAAGGATATGGAAAATATCTTTCTCATGGTCATTTACTCTGGCTATTATCTCCTATGTGCCAGTGCCAGATCCATGTATGTTTAGAGCATTCATGCATCTGGCACTGACAGATGCATGTATGTTTAGAGCATACATGCATCTGGCACTGGCAGATGCATGTATGTTTAGAGCATACCTCTCAATCTGTAAACATCAATAATCTGGACAAAGGCCCATGAAAAGCAGGTGCAATCAGACAAAAAAACAGGATGATAATTAACATAAAATTTTCATACATAATTGTGTAACCCCACCCACTCCAGTGGAACTGCAGGATACCGTCAGCATGCATTCTTCTGCACATTAAGTTATGAATGTCTAATTTCTGGCATGACTGGCTGGTAATATTAATTGATTTACCACCTCACAGCAGTTTTGAATGGTACATGAAATGTAAAATGCAAACAGTGCTTTTATAATAAAATGTACAATGGACAATGGATCTACATGATCTATTGAACTAAAACCATACCATTTTGTAATCCATACCTAAGGTTTAATCGGGAAAAACAGAGAGAACAAACATGAATAAATGTCATCTCAGAACAATTCAAACTATTCCCATTTACTGTACAATACATCCGAGTGAAAATGACATACAGCTGCAAATCAGACGGCTCTCTAAATATTACCATTAAGAGCACAAAAAGGCAGCAGTACAAATTTGTGATCCTTCAGAGCCAATATGTTCACCTAGACTATGCCGTTACTACTTCCTCTAATGTAAGAGGTGAATTTTGTAAAACAGCACTACATAGAAATAAAAGCATTTGGCTAAAACCAATAACTGAATACTGGTCAGATGCATAACAAGGATAAGCAAAATATTTTCATTCCCATAGACTAAGGTGAACTGAATAAAAAAAACTCATTTGTACAATATTTCAAGTCAACTAATTAATCAACTAAGGTAAACTAACATCAAAAGCTCATATAAATGTTCCTCACATGCATGGTGCATCTACCTACACATTCTGCATCACCTTACAGAGCACAGAAGTTCAACTAATACACAACTAACAAAGAAAAAAGGAAAGGCATGGCAGTGGCACAACATGTTACATGTAATAATGCAATCTGATCATACAGAACTTATAGGTTCATAGGTTTATATGTTGGTACTAGGCTATCTGTCCTAGGGCCTATACAAGCCTAGCCATAACAATTCCCTGGCTATTTCTTCCCACAGTATTTACTTCCCTGGACCCCTGTCTAGCAGGGCGACTGACGTGGGTAATTCATTCTAGACTGCACATTACAATAATTTGGTAACAACAAGATGCAAAATCACAACAAGTTGCCTTAACTTCACAACAGTAAACTTTAACACAAATCAAAAATGAATGTCATTCGATTATTTCTACCAAAAGCTGGATTGCTGTGCAGCTGGCACCAAAGTTTGCCCAAATGCATTTAAAAATTCTTAACCAGAGCAGATGTTGTCTACTTACCCCAAAAAATGTTTTTTTTCTTTCTCAGTCTTACTTGGCCCACTCTACAGTTACTTGAAATCTGTCTCCTGGGCCTGGGCAACAGGAAGAAGCACTCAGTAAGAGAGTGTGCAGCCACACAGCCATGTGGAATCTTCTTCCGGGTGTTAATTATTTGAAAAATGACCCCCCCACACACACATTTACTTGTCAGGATGATACCATAATGTTTCACTTCCTAATCACAGAAGCTACTGACCACTGTAATTTGCTAAACATAGATTTGGGTGGGGATGTACTAAGTCAGACAAAATATTATGCAAATAATGCAGTAAGTGATGTGCATGCATGTGTTTACAGTATATAGCGGGCATACAAAACATATTATATATTTTATTTTATTTATACACATTATCGTGGACTATTTTTTTTTCCAAAGCTAACAGCACTTTAGCCTACGCAAGTATCAAGTAAGCATATATTTTAACTGCACAGCAGAATTTGAGTTATTTGGAGGTTGTAGTTTGTTTATAACTATAAAAGCACTTCTTAACTTCCCTTAGACAACATTAACCAAGTGGGTGGCTGCAGTGGTACAGTGGTTAGCATTGCCACGTCACAACAAGAGGCTCTCCAGTTTGATCCTTGGCTTGGGTGCCTTCTGTGCAGAGTCTGCATGTCCTCCCTGTGGTCGCATGGGTTTTCTCCGGGTGCTCTGGTTTCCTCCCAAAGACATGATGTAGGTGGATTGGACACTCTAAATTGGCCCTAGGTGTGTCTGCATGTGTGAACCAAAAGAAGAAGACAACATTAACCAAGATTCCAATCAGTGTCACTGTTAGCAAACCCCTCAACCTCATAGAGCAAGAAATTTGGACAAGATCATAAATAATGTGGGGGCGGGGGAACAAAGGCTCAATAATACAGATACTTTTTAAATATTTCTCCTACAAACTTAAAAAGTTGATAGAATAACAGGTTTTATGTTAACGTGGATTTTCTGAAAGGTATGAAGTTTGAAACTGAAATATCTGTCATTATTTTCTAACTTTAATCCTTAATGATTTGCCAGAAAACCAACATTTTATGAATAACAGTCCAAAAATATGATGCAAATGTCTGGACATTCCTTGAAAATTTGGACAGTTGAGAAGTCAGGTATGGCAGGAAGCAGGCATTGTTGTACACCGGAATGCAACAAAATTGCAAAGTGACAAAATGACTTAACATGCCAACAAATCAAGACATTTAAACAAATACTGCAAATGGTACCATAGTAGTTTTAGCATGTTAAATATCAGCAGATTTACACAGGCCTTAGAGACTGGTGGATAAACATTTAAAAGTCCTTAAAGCTTAAAATGCCCAGCACCTCAATGACTCAAATTACTTGGCAAGGTACATGAAAATAAAAATAAAGAGCATTGTTCTCCCAGTGTCCAACTACAGCCTGAAAGAGCACTCAATATTTGCTCTATGAGGTTGAGGGGTTTGCTAACAGTGACTCCAATAAACCAAGCTGATTTCATAAAACGCAAAGGAATAGAAAAGCAGCAAAGTATTTCCATTCTCCCAACACAATCTGAAGCAGTATATAGCCTGTTAGGGGTGTGATAAGTAGTTGTCCTATAATGGGTAGTGGATATTTCTGGTGCTGTAAGTGACCTGATTCTTGTTTCTTGACAGCCGCTTGTAAGATCAGAAGTTGGTAATAATTCAAGATGGTGGGTATAATAAGCAAATGTAATGAAAACATTTTTATATTGTATGGTTCTGTTCCTGGATTTATGTATTATATTCTGGCAGGATTTTAAGCAGCTGTATGTCCAACTCTTTGGCCTAAGAAGTGCGGCATTTTGTAAGTGTATAACAGCCGCTGGGCTCTGCAAGTAGCAAGTCTTCCCTGCGTTAAATAAAACTGCAGAGAAGCCTTCACTTTGCTTTTGATGAATGCAATGCTTTTTTGAGATTTGCCCCAGTTTAATTTCTGTAAATATTTTGCACTTTTTTAATGCCATAGTTCCTAAGATCCGAACAGACTTAGGCATATACGAAGTCTGGGAGATTTGGTTTGCTATTATTTGATGTGCATTTGGGGACATGGTGACAATTGTAACAAAGGCATTTTAAAAGTAATAGTTGATGACATCCTCAAAAATTAATTAAAAGTTGCACAAAAACTGTGATTTCAAGGGGCCACTCGGGAATTCATGGAACCCCATTATTTTATCCTCAAAACTGGGAAATTCCAAGGAATTCAGTATGGCTGAGAGGTATGGTTTACAGTAGACTTTACAAAATTAGTCATGTCCACACAGTTTTCTAAATTCTGTTGGTGCTGAGAATTGTTTGATTTTATTGTTCTGTATTATACAATCCAGGCTATAGATCAATTAAATTTATCTAGGCTTTCCCTTAAGTCACACACTTTGCTGAGATTACACACCAGGTCTCTGATTTTGATTTCCATCTATTTCAGAGCCATATAAACTTACATCTTTGTGTAAATAACTGCAGAGATAAGAAATGTTAAATATAAAAGGTAACTATACCAATAAAACTCAAGATCCGAGGACAATGGATTGGACATCATCAAAATGACAATAGGAACCTCTGGATAGTTGTCTTCATGCAATGCTAGCTAATGGTGCGTGTGGAAAAAAATTAAGTGAAAAAAATGTTTAAGTGTAGCTCAGAATAAGTAATACATGCAGTTTCATGACTTTGTAAATCAGATTACATATGTGAGACTTCAAAACATTTCAATTAAGACTATAGGAATATATATGAGATGTTAAGTGCACGCTGTGAGAATTCTGTGGCTGAACATTTTATTCTAAAACACCTGGTGATATTAAAGAAATGACTGGAGAAGACTGGTATCTGACACTGTTCTAAATAATGAAAGTGTCCTGGTTTTGAATTATAGGACTTCAAGAAATGAATGGGTAAATGGAGGCACTTTCTTAATCAATTAATATTATTATTTTTTTACTGGACTGTTGTGGTTTCTTATATTTAATAATTATAATTTCCTGTACTTAACATTTTATTTGTCGAGGTTTTAGGGGTGTCTTATTTTATTAATTTGTCTCCTTGCTTGAAAAATGTGTCATGAGTAGTCATTACTGAGTGTTGCAGATGTTGAAAGAAGGAATAGCATGTGTATATGGGTAAGTTAGTGAGTGCATAGAATTTTAATGCTGAAACATTCATATATACTTAATGTTTCAGAATTAGAGGTGGGAGTGCATACACAAGTATTTCCAGGTTAGAATTAGGGAAAGGGCTAGTGAGAGGAACAGATTTACTGCCAGGTATGTGTTATGCTGCCTGTCGTATATATCTTAGTGCCTTGTCTAGTGGCAGTGTTTTGGAAAGGGTTTTTTGGGGTTATGGGGAGAGACAAACTTACGTTTAGCATACATTATATGTGGGAGCAAAGTGAGTTTAGATTTATTTGCTTTACTTGTTTTTGTCATTTATGTTAGTTATATGGGAATAGAAGACAAAAAGTTCTTTCTTAATGGTTCATGGGTGAGTATGATGCTAAATGCCCTGTAGGGCTGGTTTAAGCCTAGCTGATAACCCAAGGTCAGAATCAAACCTTGTACCTTCTGCTTATGGGGTAATGCCACCCTCACCATTTAATTAAAATGTTTTTATCATAAAACATTTTGATAAAATGGGATTTGAACCAGTGGATTAATTTCAGTAGTTTTTGTTGAAAAATAGTTGAATCCAGTGGTTCATTCCAATGACTGGTGCCAGCCTGCATAATTATCTAAGAGCATAATTAAACTCTGCGTATTTGCTACTGGCAGAAGTTTGACAATGGGCTGTGTATTATGAGATAAGAATAAGAAGATGAATGAAAAAGAAAATAAATGCATTACTGATACCAGTAGCCTGCGTTATCATTAGCATTTTTGTTATAGCTGTCATTATTGTTGATGCAATTGAGTAATGCATGGCTAGTGCCATTGCTACTATGTGTAGACAGCATTTACTTAGCCTTCATGTGTTACTGTCTATGAATCTTGCTATTTTCATGGCATATTATGAGATAGTAGTTAACAAAAACACTGAAAACAGAGTGCATAAACCATACCATTTGCCAGATTTTTTCTTGGCTCTTTAGTAAGAGGTATGCAACTAAGGTATTTTTCTAGCAGAGAGACCTTTGGACTACATATCCTCTTCTAACATGCAATCTGACACTGAAACATTGGACCTCATCTTCTAGACATGTGCCTAACATTGGCTCTGAGAAAATGTTTTCTGCACAGGAAAAACAGGTGCCATCACCAAATATAAACATCAAAGCCAGATACATTAAAACATTTCACCATCGTGGTTCTTCAACATTAAAGAGTCAAGAGATCAAAAAGGACTGACAAACCAACACAATGTGAAAGACAAAAGACATTAAGGGCTGCAAACTCCCTCCTTTTCGAGGCTGATTTTTTTTTTTTTTTTTTTTGTCAAAGAAATAATGATCTGTGAAAAGGAAAACTACTGGTCCAAAGGCCAACAGGAAAAATACGATCATACACAGACTACTGGACTCAAGGCAGGCAGACTTTCAGATATTCATTTGACTTTCTTTCTTCACTCATACTTGGACAACTGCTCATAAAGCTATACACCCTGCAAAAAGGAACCAAAGAATGTGATACTGCATCCTGCTAATCCTGGCACTGGCAAATCCAAAAGGTGGATTCATTCCCATTGAAGGAAAATGTTTACTTTTTTACTGCTCTAATCTGTAAAGCTTATAACATGATTTGTTTTTATTTTTTTTTCATGTTTTATATCAACTAACTCCTCTCTAGCTGTTAGTAGGTGCTTATAGTACATCTGTTATTTTTGTTTTTCCTTAGCTTTTACACTCAATATACTCTGTCCCCTCCTCTTTCCCTAGGTTTTAAGAGCAAAGTGTTTTCCCTTCCAGACTGCTTCTACCTTTTTTTACAGATACTGCTCCAGCTCCTGGAATAACACCTGTGCTCTACTGCTTAGCCAGTTTAAACTAAAGTATGTTCCAAGCTCATACCACAAAATACTCTTACTTTGTCTACTGTAAAGGCTACCTGCATACCACTAAACTCTCCACCCCCAACACTCACCCCTTTGTTAAAAACCTTGCCTCTTTGTCTCTCTCTCTCTGCCATCAATAAGTTAGTCACTACCCTAGTGCCAACTCTCTTAGTTAGCTATACTCTTTTGTTTTCTGTTTGTGGTTTCCTTTTAACTGTTTTTATCTTACTGTGAATACCTGTGTATACCTCGCTATAACATCTCTTCCCTCTCTGCCTAACACCTTCCCACTTCTTCTACTTACCTGCTGACTCTCACTGGGTGCTCGTTACTTTTTCCCTCCTGGCCTGCTGATTGTTTTTTTGTGGTGACTACCTTTTCCTGGCCCAACCTGCTCTGTTTGCCCTCACTACTCTCGGGCTCACTCTGCTCTCCTACTCTACACCCATTCCCACCCACTCCCACTTTCATTTCATTTATGCTGGCTAATCCTCTTTTCCAACCCCTCCCACTCTTATCACAGCTATCCCCTGTAAACTTCCTACCACTCCTCTCCAAATAGCTTCCTATCCCTGCCCTACGTCCACTAATATATCAATTCCTGTTTATACCTACTCAAACCACAACTCCACTCTCTCATCCCCATCCATTTCATTATCTCCCCCACACTCACAGCATCTTAGCATATCTCCAACCTTTGACTCTACCTTCTCTTAACTTCCTAATGCTCCCTTCTTCCTCAATCCTCTCTACCTTGTAAATTAATCTCTCCTTAATACTCCCTATTCATCATTGTTGTCATATTTCTCACAGCTGTCCTCCATAGTTAATAACCTCTTCCTCACACACATCTACCTAGCTCTTTGTCATCCTTCTGCTATCATTTTCTCATTTCAAACCATGTCCCCACCTCTACCTCACATCAATCCTGCTTATGTACTTCTCTTTACTTATCTCCTTTCATACACACCTTAATTTTTCACATTCATCCCCAACCTGCACTTCTCCTATACTCCAGAAGGAACCCTCCCTGCCCTCCCTAATTTGCCTCTCTTTCTCTTTAACTCTTCCTTCACACATCTCATCAAAATAAAAATGTTCTCTGTCTCTATCACTTCCCTCAAATCTAATTAGAAACCCACTGGCTTTTACCTTTATGCAAATAAACCTTCCCCTTTTTCTAACAATTTACTATCATCCGTCGGCATCCACGCTAACCCAGGCCCATCTAGCCCAATCACAACAAACACCTGTCTCACTAAACATCTCTTCATCTTTGCTATTAACATACAAAGTCTACCTAATAAAGTTACAGAACTACACTCCTGGATCACCCACCAGTCACCACACATGCTGGCCCTATCTGAAACTTGGCTAAAGCCACATATTTCTAACACTGAAATAATACCTCCCCACTACAACATCTATCTCCAAGATAGAACCAGCAAAATAGGTGGAGCTTTATCTATTGTGAACACCTTAACCTATCTCCCCTGCCAATATCATTGCCTTACTTTCAACTAGCTGAACTATTACTTCAAAACTGTCACCTCAACCTCATAAGAAATTGGCCATTGCCTCTATCTATATCCTACCTGGAAACAACATTCCCATCCGCGAATCTATTCTAGCATGGCTTTCTATCAATATGCCTTATGAGACCTTACGATGTAAATATCGACTGTCAAAAACTATCCTCTACCTCTCCCTCCCTTCAAAGCAAACTACTTAGCTTCCATCAACTTATCACAACTCCTACCTACTTTAGCAAAAATAATACACAAGGAACCACCTTAGACTTGATCCTTACCTCTGACTCCACCCTATATCATCACCCCAGAGCCCTGCCAAATTCATTAAGTGACCACATCCCTATCCAAGTCCAATGTTACTCTTCCAAAATACTTAAATTACACCATTTTAGAGAGTGTCACTAGCTTTCTTCTTTCAATGCTGAAACCTTCAATAACAGGCTCACTTCCATAAACTGGGGCTTCCTTAAGTTCCTCCCTCTTAATGAAGTCATTCTACAATTTAATCACATTTTTTTATATATTTGACTCTTTAGCTCCTCTTAGAAATGTGAAAATCAAAGCCAACTGCTCACCTTTACTCACTAAAAACACCCTATCTCTCATGAAAGAAAGAGACAAAAATAGGAAACAAATCCCTAAAAGCTAAATCGACAACATTCCTATAAAATACAAAGAACTAAGAAATCTAGCAAATGCAGCAAATAACAAAGACAAGAAAGTTTACTTTTATAATCCCCAGTTCTCCCAAAAGTCTAACTCCAGAAAATTCTGGCATACCATCAATAAAATGTTAAATCCAGGTCCACCTACCACCCCTAACCCCTACTCTAATAATTCTCCCTTAGAACCTGCCACCTTACTTAATACCCACTTCATCGAATCATCATTTCAGAAAGTTGCCTAACCCTCCCAAAGCCACAACCACCCTCACACCACTCACTACACATGCAGCACAACCCCTATCTCTCTTAACCCCATCTTCACAGCCTACAAGTCATTTCTACTAAAACTGAAACCTTGTTCTCCCTCTACCAATAACCTCCCTCACCTCTTTCGTAAACTCTCTGTTCATTCCATAGCCTATCCTGTCTCTATCTTAATAAATAAATCAATCCAAGAGTCTACTATCCCAACATCTGTAAATCTTTCTACACCATTCCACTTCAAACAGGAGGTAACTCCACTGATCCCTCTAACTACAGACCCATTTGCCATCCTTTCGCCTTTATCCAAAATCCTCAAAATATGTATTCACAATCAACTTTTAACTCACCTTATTAATGAAAATCTTCTAACCCCCACTCAACATGGCTTTAGGCCACACCACAGCACTTCCACTGCCCTCCTATCCTTCACTCACACTGTTGCTGAAGCCAGGGACAAAAATCTCCTCATGTATTGCCTCTTTCTTGAACTCTCTAAAGCTTTTGATACTGTCTCCCATTCCAAGCTACTTACAAAGCTTACTGACCTTAATCTCTCCCCCTGTACTATTCACTGGTTCTCAAGCTATCTATCAAATAGCCTCCAGTCTGTCAGATGCCAATCTGCTTGCTCCCCTTTCCTACCTATCCAAACTGGTGTCTCTCAAGGCTCAGTTCTTGGCCCCCTCCTATTCAACATCTTCACCAATCATCTTTACTCCTCCTGCAACACCTCCTCCCTCATACAGTATGCTGATGACTCTACTCTTATCTCTTGTGCTGACAACATCTCTAAACTTCTATCACCCAAAGCTCCTTTTCATCTGTGGAAAAATGGCTCACAGGACATCAACTTATACTCAACACCAAAAAAACTAAGTTCCTACTATTTCTCCCCAAAACTCTACACCACCTTAAATTCACCTTTATTATTTCTTCACTAGATAAAGACTCTCATCAAAGCTGAGCCTCACACTAAGTTACTGGGTACAACAATAGATGACCAACTCAAATTCGGTATCCATATCCAACACTGCATCAAAAAAACTAACATGAAACTGGGTATTCTCTACAGGAATAAGACATTTCTTTCTCCCAACTCCAAACCCACCCTTGCCCAAGCCTGTCTCCTTCCATGTCTTCTCTATGCCTCCCCTATCCTAACTCACCTCCAATCAATCTTTTGCTCCAAACAAGAATGAGCTTACAATAATATAGCCAGATTTGCCAGTAACCAGCCTTACAAATCCCATAATTGCCTTACCCTGAAACAGCTTCAATGGATAGAATTCCCCCAGCTCTTACTACTTGCCCAGTTGCACTTGACATACTCCCTATTCAACAATCTCTATCTTGCACATCACTCTCTACCTTAGTATCCCCTTATTCCCCAACCTGGTCTCTTCTTAGTTCCAACCAGCACCTTATAGACATCTATAAACCCAACAAAACTTATGGTAAACTCCTCTATAAACAGTGTCCCTTACGTGGAATAGGCTACCACCTCACATCCATAGCATCACTAGTTCCAGCTGCTTCAAAACTCAAGTCAAACACTATTTTCTGAACTCAAAAGCCTGTCCTTGCCTAAATCCTCCATAATCTGCATTTTCCTTTATTTTTCTCTTCACTACCTGTCTACATCTAATAATTCAGTGACAAATCTGCTCACTAGACAATACTACATTACGCTACTTGGGAAAGATATGTCATTATTGTAAATGCTTAAATGTACTAGTTGTATTTACTTCATTTTGTTTTATTTTTATTATAGTTATTCATTTCACCTGATTACCGCAGATGTAATTTTTGCTTATGTTGTATTGCTGCACTGTTTTTTCTTGGGTTTTGTATATTGCCTACTATGTTCTCCTTTTTTGTTTGTATTGCTGGAGCTTTTCTCTTCGGGTCTCCACTGAAAGCTTGCCATTGGCTCAGATGGACTAACCTGATTAACAACTGTCAAATAAAATAAATACAATAATAAAATAGAGTGTGCCAGAGAGGGCATTTAGCTAAGTCACATTGCAAATGAATTGGATTCAAGCCTACAGGGGAACCAGTACTGATAAGCAAAAAAGTATTCTCAGTTTTGTGGCTATGTCTTAGAGAGAGAGTGTCAACAGATTATACAGGAGTACTTCCAAGTGCTCATTAAGGACTAAGGAACATTTAAAAAGGAGAAACTGCTAACAAAGGACTTAAGAACATTGAAAATAGTTTTTCCCCTTTTCTGGAACTGACCAGTATTATGTTGCACGCCTTACTCACTACCCAATGTAGGTGGTCTTCTGATCTTTTGTTTTACAGCAATCCCAATTTACTTTATATCAATGTCTACATAAGCATTAAGTTAGTAATTTAATTTGAATGCCACAATAAATTCGATTTTATACAAAAATTATACCTTGTACATACTAGCTATTTTAATTTTAGTTTAATTGCATCACAGAACAATACGTTTGTAAAGGGAACCAGCTTATTGTCACCCACAGGCAAATGCATGACTTATGATATAAAGCATTATATTCCAGTCTAATTGTTAACAACAGTCCATTTTTATACCAGTCCTGTTCAATCAAAAGTTGAAGTCTCATGCTATAAAGGCAGAGAAGTAATAAAGTTTACCAAAGATGGAGTGAAAAAACTGAAGGTAAGGCATGGCAAATGATGTTGCTTACAACCAGATGGTGTGGGCGAGAGAGACAGATAGAGAGAAAACAGGTAAACACGAATGTCATGTATATGGCTGGTGATTCTGCCTCTAACTACAACTGTCCTTAACATTTTCATCATGTTATGTGTTGTTCAGCTTGTGAGATGAAATAGTTTTGATGTGAGATATTGATATAAATCCTTCAATGATGTATTCTGTGAAATGTTTTCAAACTTATACAAGTCTATCAGGCATGGCATCTTACAATGGTGCAGTTTTTTTCCTTGATTTGTCAAGGATTTTAAGAGAATTTGAACTTGCATATGCACAATCCGCGGTGGTACAGCGGTAGCATTGTTGCCTCACAGCAAGAGGTTTTCCCGTTCGATTCTCGGCTGGAGTGCGGGGAGTGCCTTCTGTGTGGAGTCTGCATGTCCTCCCTGCGGTTGGGTTGCGTTCAAAAGACATGCGTAAGGGTATGCCTTCGTTGAAGGTTGGACGTCAACCTGCCACCTTGGCGTTCGTGAAAATCTACTGCCAATCATTAGCGGACCGGAGTTCCGCTGTGGCGACCCCTAACCAGGAAAAGCCGAAAAGACAAACAACATATTCACATTTAAGACATTTTATGAAGTAACTAGACAATGGTATCTACCATAAACCTTTTGAAATCTGTTGTGTTAGCTAATACACACCAACAATGTCTATTTCTGACAGTTATCTCACTAATGTTAGTATACTGGGATATTGTTTTGCAAGACAGGAAATTCATCTTAAAAAATACAGTCCAGAAGTGGAAAATGGGGGAACACATTTTCCTCATTCATCTTAGGTTATGTGGTAAACTGCTAGTTTCAGAACAGCTGGAACTCTATGGAAGGCTTCTATCTTTTTTGAATGGTTCTAATCTGTTTCATCTAAACTAGAAACAGAACTATTGCTCTCATACTTCTGATGTCAATTACTTTGAAAATGTGGACTTTATAAGAAAAGCTCTCTTTAAATCCAAGACTGATTATGTTTTGGATTATAATTTTCCTCTGGTGTAACAAACTAAAAGATTTCACATGTAGCAGTAAAGAGAAAGCAATATAAATTAATACACAGATTTTTTTGTTTTAAGTAGAACTGGTGATGAAGTATTCTTGATTCATAATTAGCAGACATGTATATAATGAATCATCCTTTTTTGAGCAACTATCCCTTACCATTGCTTGGTATAGTCATGCAAAGGATAGAAAAGATATACAGCTAAGTGTCCTTTGATCAGGGAATCTGATTAATTATTTTTAAATACAAGGAATGGTATTGTTTTTAAATATCCTCAAATGTTGTGTTTTTCCTCTACAGTATGCAGCTGGTTATATCAGTGTTTGTGCTAAACATTCTTTGCAGCAAAATCTTAATGGATATCACAGAGGAACATGAATTAAAAAAAGATACACCTATTGTTGAATCACAAAATGCCAAGAAAAGGATATCAGTGAAGCAGAAATTATATGCAAATGTACTGAATATAAAGTAAATGAAAAACTGACTATTTACATTTCTATAAATATAAATTCAATATACTATTACAGTTAATTTCCTTATTTATTTATGTTAAGATTGTTGTAACCTCATGTTGGAGGCTTAGAGGCTGTACCCCTACATTACTATCAATTATTACTAATATGGGGTTTTCAAATGCTACACCGTTAACTGCGGAGTAGGTACAGATCATCTGCAGCAAACATTGTTTTTTTCTTTTTTCTTTAGTTTTAAGGTTCCATTTATTGTCATTTATCCATATTGTTATTTTTGTTGTTGAGATGTGACAATTACTGCTTATTCAGCAACCAGAATTTGATAGTCGATTATTTTGAAACTTAAATATCATTTCATGTAACACACTTTATGGATTATTTACTTGCAAGTTAAAGAGCTATGTAATCTAACACAATTCTTCTTCAAAGTCTATCAAGGCATCCAACATTTCATTAAATGTAAATCTCTCTACTCTCATTTCAGCAGTCAGTTTCGCAGTTACATACGTTTTTTTTTGTCCAAAAATTCAACCCAGTCTTCTAGGACAAGAAGGTATGAAGAAAACTACATACTCATCATTATCTGTCAGAGGGAATGGCAATGCACATCTGAATGGTGTATATTGATATTTAGCCAGACAGGTCCACTACTAGATGTCTAAGCTATAAATCATGAAAATATCACATCTTTCACTTCAATATCCATTAAATATACTTCTTGCATGCCACATTGAGTGGACATTCCTACTACCTCCAAAAAATAATTTTCTTCCCATGAAAATCTTCTCCAAAGCTCACTTTGAGCTCCTAAAAACAGAGGTGGCTAACTTCACGGCACCCATGCAAATGGAGAATAGTTGCATGACTGCTGAATCATGCACCAATACACTGTATGTGCAAGTACACAAATGCATGGATCTCGCTATACCAAATAGAACCAAGACACTCTCCTCCAAAAAAGGAAGCCAATCTGGTGGTCCCCTGGCATAAACAAACTCTACAACAGAAGGATGAAACAGATGTGGAATAAGGTGAAGCCCCAAGACTGGAAAAACTCCCTTATCAGCCTCAACAAAAAGTTGAGATCCCTCATCAAATCCTCTAAAGCTAGCTATAAAAACAGAATTGCAGCAGATAGTAAAGACAACCACAAGGACTTGTATAGTTATATAAAGAATCTCCATGGCAATACCCAGATTTGCTCTGAGCTACTGCACAATGATACCTCCTATACTGAGCCAACAGATATTGGCAATATACTGGCCGACAAATTCAGTGCCAACTTTACCCCTCTCTCCCTCCCAAAGGACCAATAACAATACCAGTAGACTGCCAGGCCCCCAGTATTACTGCTGCGCAGGTTAAAACAGCGCTGTCCAAGGCCAAGAATATAACTTCTAAGGGACCTGAACTACAAAGTGAACTGGCACCTCACCTGTGTGCCATGTTCAGTCACAACCTCACCTCAGGTATTGTCCCAATTGAATGGCGCACTGCTATAGTCATCCATCTCCACAAAGGAGGAGCGACTACAGACCCTGGGAACTATTGTCCCATTAGTCTGATGAGTCTGATATGCAAGGCTATGGAATGCATCATCATGGACCTAATAAACAAGGATATAGGGAATCTACAAACTTTGGATCCCACACAGTTTGGTTCTGTGATGGGTAGATCATGCTTGCTCAACTTGGTCAACTTCTTTGAGTCAGTCACCAGAGCTGTGGATGAAAGCAAGGTGGTTCATACAGCCTACCTTGATCTGGCCAAGCCCTTTGATAACATTCCCCACTCAGGAATCACAGAAAAACTCACTAAGCTAGGCATCAACCCTTATATCACTAGGTAGGTTGCAAACTGGCTCACAGATAGAACCCACAGTGTGAATGTAGCTGATTCCAAGTCAGACTGCCAACCAGTCATGAGTGGAGTCCCATAGGGCTTGGTTCTGGGTCCTCTCCTGTTTGGTATTTACTTCTCTGAAGTCCAGGCCAAAATGAAGGGACTCTGGCTGACAAAGTTCACAGACAATTGCAAGTTGGGAGCTATTATTAACTCCCAAGTGATGGTGACATCCTATAGAAAGGC